>NC_057810.1:454869797-455167633 GCF_018294505.1 Triticum aestivum | reverse complement strand
GAAGAAGAAGAAGAAGAAGAAGAAGAAGAAGAAGAGGAGGAGGAGGAGGAGGAGAATACGGAGGTAAAGGACCGGTCAGGGTTCCGGCATTGGAAGAAAATAGGAAAGAAGGAAAGAATAGGAAGAAAGGAAGAAGAAGAAGGAGGAGGAGGAGGTAAAGGACCGGTCGGGGTTCCGGCATTGGCAGACACTGAAGGATTGGTCGATGCTTGTCGGGAGCCATGCTGAACCAAAGATCATTTCCAATAATGTCTCGTTAGCATGATGCAAACTGAAATGTGAATAGTATTAACTAAGGACCATTCAAATCAAACTCACCGTGCCCGTCAAAGCAATCTGGGGCATCGACGGAGGGGCCTGACCGTTTTTCTCGCACATGGTCTGCACATTTGGTTCTCACGAGTCAGTCGTATTAGTTAGTAATGCGAACATTACATGCATGATTGGGCTAATATGCACAAGAAATGTACCACGATGAGCTCGTATAGGGCCCGGTGAGACGCCTCATTCCGGTTCCTCTCCTCCTCCAACAACTTAGTCATCTTATCCCTCCTCTTCCTCTTCCTCTCCGTCGCCTCCCTTTTTGCCTCCTCCAAAAGCTCCGGGGTCTTCAATCTCTCTTTCTGAACCGCTGCCTGCAACACAACACTCCTCGTTCGCATTGTAATCATCGACGGACGCACAAACAATGTAATGGAGAAAAGGTTAGAGAGTCTGTATAACTAACCGCCATGGCGAGCTCCGCGGGCCGTGCACGAGGCGTTATCTCAGGATCAGAGCTACTCAGGAGCTTCTTGATCTACGGGAGAGTCTTAGGACAATGTATCAGTCCATCACCAATGGCTTGAGAGCCATGGGACCTCCCGCCACCAGATATCATCACCAGCTCTATATCAAAAGGATCCTGGCTTGGGTTAAAGTCCTCCCCTTTCCTCGTCTTCCCCTCGTCTCTGTACTTCACAAGCTTGTGGTGGGAGGAGATGTTGGTGAAGTTCTCAGGATGATCTAGGTCAGACTCCGTGAATGCCTTGGCCTTCTTGTACGGGGCCACATGGGCCATGCCATAGAGGTCGAACAGAGTAGGCACAAGCTTCTTGTGGTAGTGCGCCTGAGAGAGAGGAACAAAATATTAGTTAATTAGGGCTCAAGCTAGCATTAAGAATGATATTACTATGTAAATAGGTCATTTTGGAGCTAAGAAAGGTTATTATCTCATTTTCAAGGAAAATAAGCTAAGTTTAGGTCATTTTGGAGATAAGAAAGATTATTATGCCATTTTCTACCAAATTATGCTAATTATGTCATTATTGAGCTATCCAAGGTAGTTATGCTATTTTTTAGCTAACTAAAGCATATTAAGTCATTATTGAGCTATTGAAGGTAGTTATGCCATTTTTTAACTAACTAAAGCATATTAAGTCATTTTATAAAGCTATCTAAAGGTTATTAGGTCATTTTAGAGCTCAATATGTCATAAGTGAATTATCCAAGGTAGTTATTATGTCATTTTAACTAACTAAGCATATTAAGACATTTTGGAAAGGATAAATGCTACCATGAAGAATGAATTGCATGAATCATGTGGAAAATCACATAACCAGTTATCCCCGTTGAGGGAGTTCCGGACTAGGGGGTGTCCGGATAGCCGAACTATCATCATCGGCCAGACTCCAAGACTATGAAGATACAAGATTGAAGACTTCGTCCCGTGTCCGGATGGGACTTTCCTTGGCGTGGAAGGCAAGCTTGGCGATACGGATATGTAGATTTCCTACCATTATAACCGACTCTGTGTAACCCTAGCCCTCTCTGGTGTCTATATAAACCGGATGGCTTTAGTCCATAGGACGAACAACAATCATACCATAGGCTAGCTTCTAGGGTTTAGCCTCCTTGATCTCATGGTAGATCCACTCTTGTAACACACATCATCAATATTAATCAAGCAGGACGTAGGGTTTTACCTCCATCAAGAGGGCCCGAACCTGGGTAAAACATCGTGTCCCTTGTCACCTGTTACCATCCGCCTAGACGCACAGTTCGGGACCCCCTACTCGAGATCCACCGGTTTTGACACCGACATTGGTGCTTTCATTGAGAGTTCCTTTGTGTCGCCACCGATAGGCTCGATGGCTACTTCGACCATCATCTATGATGCAGTCCAGGGTGAGACCTTTCTCCCCGGACAGATCTTCGTATTTGGCGGCTTTGCACAGCGGGCCAATTTGCTTGGCCGTCTGGAGCAGATCAAGAGCTACGCCCCTGGCCGTCAGGTCAGATTTGGAAGTTTGAACTTCACGGCTGACATCCGCGGGGACTTGATTCTCGATGGATTCGAGCCACAGCCGAGCGTGCCGAACTGTCACGGCGAGCATGATTTAGCTCTGCAGCCGGACAGTACCCTGGAGGCCGCACTCGAGCCCGCTCCGATCATCAATTCGGAGCCGGCGGTGCAGGTCGAGGACGGATGGCTGGACACCACCTCGGGAGTTGCAACCTCTATGGCGATAGAGTCGAACAATGACCTTGTCCCTCATGAAGCTCGTGACTTCGAGGTGCCGGACTCCGAACCTCCCGCGCCCCCTCCGATCGAATCCGATTGGGCGCCGATCATGGAGTTCACCGCAGCGGACATCTTTCAACACTCACCTTTTGGCGACATCTTGAGTTCGCTAAAGTATCTATCGTTATCAGGAGAGCCCTGGCCGGACTGCGGTCAGGATGGTTAGGATGCGGACGACAAAGAAATTCAAAGCCCACCCACCACCCACTTGGTAGCCGCTGTCGACGATCTAACCGACACGCTAGACTACGACTCCGAAGACATCGACAGTATGGACGAAGATGCCGGAGACGACCAAGAACCAGCGCCTACCGGGCACTGGAAAGCCACCTCATCATATGACATATACATGGTGGATATCCCAAAGGACGGGAATGGTGAAGAAACAGCGGAGGATGACCCCTCCAAGAAGCAGCCCAAGCGCCAGCGTCAGCGGCGCCGCTCTAAATCCCGCCACAGCAAGAATGAAGACTCCGGCACCGGAGATAATAATACACTGGACAGTGCCGAAGACAACCCACTCCAGCAAGATGCAGCGCAGGAGGACGGAGACGCCAGCCCTCATGAGAGAGCGGCAGAAGAAGAGGTAGAGGATTATATGCCTCCCTTCGGAGACTAGGCAAGCCTCGACGATGATGAATTCGTCGTGCCTGAGGATCCCGTCGAACAAGAGCATTTTAAACGCAGGCTTATGGCCACGGTGAACAGCCTCAAGAAAAAGCAGCAACAGCTTAGAGCTGATCAAGATCTGCTAGCCGACAGATGGACTGAAGTCCTCGCGGCCGAAGAGCATGAGCTCGAACGCCCCTCCAAAAGCTACCCTAAACGCAAGCTTCTCCCCTGATTAGAGGAGGAAGCGTATGAACCCGCATCACCAGGAGACAATACGGCTGACCGACCACCCCGTGGTCGCAACAGAGAGGCCTCTAGGCCCCTCACTTGTCAGGACCCCGACTCAATGCCACATCGATCTAGCATGTAACACCTCATATCACTTTGCGGCCTCATGCACGGTATCCCCACGGGTGTCGCCTTACCTTTTCCCGGGACCGTTTGCGTCTTTTGGCACACGTATATGATAGTGTCGCTAGCATCCATATGATAAGGAGCCTAGGCTGACATGGCTAGTCGTAAACCCAAAGTGGCACAAACTTACAGGGACAGGCATCCATGACCCAACATCGAACGTGTCGGTCATCAGCGAGTGAATCCAGGCTGTAGCACTGGGCTAGCAGGACTCCGGTGAACCGGGCTGTAGCGGGCTAACAGGACTCCGGTATTCATCGCGTGACATTTCCCCGAAGGGACAGACACAGGAACGAAGAAGGACACATGCCGGCCAGCCTAAGTGTTTCGGAGCAGTAGCAAGCTACCATGGCTCAGTGGAAACACTAGGAGACATTTCCCGGTAAGAGAGGCTACTAAGGATAAACAACTAGATAGTCAGATCCCACACATACCAAGCATTTCAATAACATACACACAATATGCTCAATATGTGCAAATACAACATGGCATCACAACATGACTCTACAACTCAAGTATTTATTCAATAGGCTCCGAGGAGCGAGATATTACAAACATGGGTCTCACGACCCGACATTCAGAGCATACAAGTCAAAGCACACGCAGAAGCTTAACATGTCTGAGTACAGACAACTATAAATGAAAAAGGCTGAGAAGCCTGACTATCTACCAGATCCTGCCGAGGGCACAAGATCGTAACCGAGGTAACAAGCTAAACGTCGAAGTCCACGCGGTACTACTAGCGAGACTGAAGTCTCTCTGCAAAAACATAAATTAAGCAACATGAGTACAAATGTACCCAGCAAGACTTACATCAGATCTAACTACATATGCATCATTATCAACAAAGGGGATGGTGGGGTTTAACTGCAGCAAGCCAGCTTTGACTCGGTGGCTATCCTGAACTACGACTGCAAGTAACTCTTTTGAGGTGGCGCACACGAGTCCACATATTCACCATATCAATACGCCACTATGGATCCGCTCCCGTCTCCCTACGAGAACGCCATCCATAGCACTCACGCTTATCTTGCGTATTTTAGATATCCACTTTCACTTGTCTATGAATTGTACAGGCAACCCAGAAGTCCTCTACCGCGGACACGGCTATTCGAATAGATCATATTAACCCTACAGGGGTGTACTTCTTCACACACGCTCTCACCACTTACCGTCATTTACACGACATGTACTCGGCAACCTTCAAGCGGAAGCCCAGCGAGGGTCTCGGCCACGACCTGACTAACCACACAAGTCTCTCGTCCAGGTTTATCGCCTATTCGGGTTCCATCCGCAAGGAGATCCGGCCGGGGTGTCGCTCACGGCCCCAAACGATGTGTGCAGGGTTCCCAAGCCCACCTTGACGGGTGGGTCTACGCTTGGTACACCATGCCACGATGCCTAGTCTGTCCCAAGCCCACCTGTACCGGGTGCCACTTGGTAGACTACTAACACTACCTACAAACACCAGAAACTAGTTGCAACTCCTGGACAGAGATCAAGTTGATTAATAAGTCGAGAGAGTCAATTAAGGACCCCAATGTGTGGTAGTAGTTGTTCATGGATCACAAACACAGAACTCAGCTCCTGAGGACGGCTGCAATGAGACAACCCACCATGTACTCCTACATGGCCTCTCACCGCTACCTTTACCAAATCGTGTTCACACACTTAGCTCTCAACAGTAGGACATGTTCACCACATTCCAATTCATCCCTGATGAATCAGACCTGACTCAACTCTAAGCAGTAGCAGGCATGACAAACAAGCATGAATGAGTAGGCACATCAAGGCTCAAACAACTCCTACTCATGCTAGTGGGTTTCATCTATTTACTGTGGCAATGACAGGTCATGCAGAGGATAAAGGGGTTCAACTACCGCAGCATGTAACAGTTGAATCGGTGTTGTCCTAATGCAGTAAAAGAGAGTAGGAGCGAGAGAGTGGGATTGTATCGGAGTGAACAAGGAGGTTTTGCTTGCCTGGCACTTCTGAAGATAGTAAAGCTCTTCATCGGTGTCATCGATCTCGTCGTCGGTATCACGTCTAACGAGAGGGGACAAATACCGGCAACACAAAAGGAAACACAATCAATGCAATGCACAATATGATGCATGCTCATGACATGGCAATATGCTTATATTTGAGCTGATGCAACTAAAACCAGATTAAATGAAGTTGGTTTGAATCAAAGATTCAAATTCACACTCCATATGTGGATATTAAAATGCCATTTTATGATTTGTGCTAAACAGCAGCTATAAGTTGTTCTAACATGCATGAAAATGGTACAGATGGATAGATTGGATTTTTCTGATCATTTTTCATATATAAATTATTTCATTTGGAGTTACGGTTGAATTTATATGAATTTTTGAAGTTTTGGATATATTCTGGAATTTCCTGGATTATTTTTATTCCAGAAAATGATTAATTGCGTCAGCACTACGTCACTGTGACGTCAGCGGTCAACAGGCGCTGCTGCAGGTCAAACCTGACTAGTGGGGCCCATAGGGTTAGTTTAATCTAAACAGGAGATAATCCAGGGTTAGTTAGTCAGCAGGGCCCACGTGTCAGTGGCTGCGGTGGTAATTAGTGGGTGGATTAGACCTAATCTAATCACGCCACGTCGACGTCGCCGGATCAAGTCGCCGACGACCTTAAAGGACGGCGGTGGCTCGTCGAAGTTTCTATTCCGGCGACCATTCGCAAGGCGGAGGGCATCTACGCATTGCGGGTGCTTGGCCGCATCCATCTACGCAAACAAGAGGGGCTGAGGTCAGCCGAGCTCGCCGGAATCAAGCTCACGGTGGCGGCCGGAGTTCGGGCAATGATGCAACCGTCGCTATGGTGCATGGCAGGAGCAACGGGTGGCCTCTAGGTGCTCCTGGAGGTTTGCTGAGCACCGAAACGCACTCAGCTTCGAGCCCGAGCGGCTGCGGCGACGGCAGTGACATGGCCGGCGGCAGAAGCTTTTGGCTCTGAGGAAAACCATGGCTAGGGGACGCGTTCCGCAGCAAGAAGAGAGGGGAAAGACGGCAGGGCTCACGTAGATCACGAAGCGATGCTCGGGGTAGCCGGGGGCATGCTGAGGATGACGAATCGTCGAGGGCGATCGCCGGTGACCGAAGCTTGAAGACGGAGTCGAGGCGGTCGTCTTGGGGCGTCCGGGCGCTCGGGGCTCGCTCCAGGAGGTGTAACGAATGGTGGTGGAGCTTTCAGATGACACGGGGAGGCGAGGGGAGCACGGTAGGCGTGGCTACGGCGAGCGGCGGCGACGAGCTCCGCTCGGTGGTGCAGGGGGAGGAGCTAGAGAGGAGTGGAGAGGCCAGGGAGCGAGAGAGAGGGGAGAGGGGTCATGGGCGTCCCCGTGGCATCGCTAGAAGGGTCGGGGAGGGGTGAAGCAGGCAGGGAGGAGGCCACGGTGACGGCAGCGCTCACCACCGAGCTGCTTTGGGGCGAGGGGAGGAAGACGACAGGAGGGGGGTGGCCTGCTGGGCTGGGCCAGCTCCTAGGCTGCACAGTGTTGGGCCTGTGGGCTTTAGGTAAGCGCCAGGTACTAACTCTCTCTCTCTCTCTCTCTTTTCCTGTTTTTCTATTTTTCTGCAGCTTTGTGGCTTTATAAAAAATACTAAATCAATCCCAAAAATCATGCAACTGCCCATGACCACTGTTACAAATATATCCTACAGTAAACATTTCAGTTTGGGATTATTTGAGCATTTAAAATATTTTATAGTATTTAAATGCCCAAATGCAAATAAGTAATGATTTAATTCAAAAATCCAGAATGGCCTAAAAATATGTGCATCATTTTTGGCAGAGGTTTTCACCTTTACCAGAAATCATGAACATTTCCAGAGGGCATTTTGGGTTTATTGAAAAAGATTTTATTTTGACCCTAGTTGAATTCATTAGCTGCTAGGGTTTATCAGCCCCCATTTCAAGTTTCATAAAATTTAAACATGATGCATGGATGCTAAAGCAAAAACAAGCAAGGCCTGAACTGGGGATGTGACAACTCACCCCTACTAAACAAGAATCTCGTCCCGAGATTCAGGCATAGGGTAGAATGAAGGGGAAATGCAACTAACGCAATCTTCACGACCCAGGTTGCACTTCATCAGAACGTTGAATCGATCACCATCTTTGACCCGATGTCTTCCTCTGAGAACTCCAACCAACATGACAAGAAGAGGAAAGGAAAACTCTAGAAGGATCGATCTTCTTGAAGATCGAACAACTCAGGATTAACTCACGGAATGGGACATAGCAACATAATTCGAGCTGAGACACGAAACACACATCTAGAGGGAAGGAGTGGAACAAATGACGAGGGTTCACTAGGTAGACAACAATTCCACGCTTAAAAGGGTGGTGAACAGTAGTCAACGTAGCGAGGAGTTGAGTTGCCATGATGCCACAGCGGGACATCCTGGAGGAGGGTGATTCATAGATTATTACCTTAAGTGGCAAAAAGAATTACCTTTGATTCAGAGATCATCGAAAATCTTTTATACCAACCTAAGGCAATTCTCGAGCGACCATTTGGAGGGGTTCGGTAGAATGGCATACCCAGATTAGAATGGACGATGTGGATTACCTTGTTGAAAACAACAAAAGGGATGATTTTAGTAACTGGGGAGAAGCTCAACAGTAGAGAGTGAGTCCACTATTTGAAAAGTTATAGCATACCCGAGGAAACTGAGAGCAATCCCAGTTAGTGTCGATGATAACACCTAGCGCTTGTGCATGCTCTCAAGAATTGAGCATTTCCATATTCATCAAGGTTTTACCAATATCCGTGTCAAGGGTCCTGGCAACACAACGTACTACCATAATGAACAGCGATGGACAAGGCAGAGGCAAAGGAAGATAACCTTCTCAGATTTCACCTTAGCGGGGCCAAGGGAACAAAATCTGGATGATCGACCGAGAGACATTTAGCACTCCGCTTCTAATGTTCTCCTTGATGTGCTAGCGTAACCCATTCATTGAAATGGTTTGGTATCTAGAACATCAAGTAACAGGTCGGACTTCGGGAGCTCAAGAATCCATAAGGAATAACTACAGAGGTAAATCCTGTGAAATCCTTATGGGGAGGTGGCCAACTTCTTCAGTCAAGATACTGCAATAGTAGGTCTTCCGGCTGGGTGTATTGGCCACAACTTTCACTTTACCGGTTATCAAGAGACCAATATTATAGTTCTTGAGAAATGTTCCAACCATCATATCTGCCTGAGATTCAGATCTGGTTGGTGTCAGGATATTCCAGACTCATCAAATCTAGAAAGAAAAATGAAAGTTTGCAACACAAGTCAACGAGATGACGTTGCGAGATTCTCGGGAAATGAACTACGATAGCAAGATCCAAAACATGACTGGTTCTGCTACAACATGTGAACATGTTGTCCCAGACAAGCATGACCACGTAGTAGTCTTATAATAAAACACTACTGAGTTTTGGTTGGGAACCATCAACGAGGATATCGAAGTCCTAACATAAGTCCAGATTAGCTCTTATGAAGGAATTCCTTTTCCTGGAATAAATCAGTTAGTGGCTTGGTGTGCTAGGGAATTCATATGGAATGAAGATGATCAGTCTAACAAACCACAGAATACTTCGCACGTGCATAACTGACTTAGGATGATTCCAGAGGAGGTAAAAACATGATTTCTCGAATTCACGGCGGAACTTGCATCAAATGCACATGAATTAGAGGAAGTCACTTCTTTTCATCCAAACATATGCTTCACGAACGAGTCATGAAGATAATGCTTATAAAAAGTTTCCAACACTAGCTTGATGTCCGACAAAATCATGGAGAAGATAAGGATGTTGTCGATGGGCTCAACAACAATTTATCGAAAATTTCCATAAAATGGAATTCCACGACTAGGTGAACAAGGTGATAGCATTGGTCAGACCAAAAGATGTAATAGTGTATGCTCGAGGGTTTAACCATGAATAAGACAACATTACGAGCATCGTTGGTTCTGATTTGATTTTGAGGATAGCCCACACCCAAATCAAAGGTTGGACAAGATGATAGGTCCATTTACTGATCACGAGGGCCAGTCAATGAAAATATCAACGTTCTTCAACACACACATACAAAGGATATCCCTTTGAAATGAACTAAGTCAGGTAAGCTTTTATCCACCAACTCTCCAAGTTGTTGTTTAGCTTAACCAACTGGCTCAGGGTATCCAACACGGATTCTTGGAGAAAGGGTGGTTTCGAAAACCAACTTGGTCACGAGCTCAACATAGCGGTCAGGTGCCAACCTGGTGATACTTCCGAGAAGATAATCGGAAAATCACAAACCACCGATATGCAACTAAGCTCGAGAACAATCTTGCTTTTCAGGGCAAGATGATATGATCAAAAGAGCAAGGGATTGGCACAATACTAACTCATTGATCGAAGAGTGCACCAGAAATAAGGACTAGGTAGCACAATCTACCTTAGAATGATGATTCAAGAACCAACACACTAAGAATAAAATTATTGTCCTTTAACTACCAAGCAACAAGGTTGCTAGCAGTATTGATTTCACACATCACGATTCACTTGTCGGCATTCCGGTTCAACAACACGGGGACCGAGAAATGAATAATGATGGCGAGAAGTATCACTGCACCATGAATTCATAAGATGATGTGTAATTCCTATGACTTTCTTGACATAAAGAGGGTAATACTTCAGGGAGAACAGAACAAAAACTGGATTAGCATTTTGATCTGCGGAGCACAACTATTTTGACCCAATCCTGGATATGGAAGAGGTACTGGAGTTTGTTTCTCCTAGTCATTCCCGATAGAATGGCTTGACGGACCACAAGGGTAATAGGCATCGATGAACGAGTGCACGCATACTCTTGACTATCAATTGATAGACGAAGGTCAGAAGAAAACTAAAGAGGGACAACTCGAAAGAACATACGATTTACTGAGTTGTGGATGCATGGTTTAGCATGTCGTACGAAGTTCAACATATTTCTTTTGGATAACCCATGCAAAAAGGTAGAGCTGGCAGAGTAACAACATAGAATCGAGAACTCATCAAAGAGCACTCTATTGTGATATTTCGGTTCAACGAGGAACTTCTGCCATATTGGTTCATGGTATTGGAAGAACGATATACCATGGACCTCGAGGACTATCGCAAAGGTTACTAATATCCTAAAGGGACTAGCAAACACTATCAACATGAAGTAAGTAGGGTGAATCTCGGGTTCAAAACCCAGGAATAGAATACCTACCAACTATGTGGCATCACGGGATGCCTTCGGGAATGATAGCCAGAATCATCACACTGGGACACAGAACATGGCTAGATTACTATGTGAGACTCTAGACATCTAGGGTCATAATAATATCTCCAACATATACGTTGAGGCAATAGAGTACCTCAACTCACCGTTTGGTGTGGTTAACCTGGCCAGAAAGGACATCGAAACAGAGGGAAGGATTTTGCAATTGCATCAGATTATTTAGAAACCTGGGATGACTCGGACAGCATAACGGCTGTAAATGCTCAAAAGATTGAAGACATGCTACAAAAATGGTGGCATAGCCACTCAGAAGCACAATATCAAGGTTTCGAGATCAACAGTTAACATACAGAAGATAGTAGGAACTGAACTCAAGCTTAGAACCATCAATCCTATAGGTCTATGGATTAGTAACACGTGATCCTGATAGAAAGAAGAGATAGCCTAGTTCCTTAACCCCGTAGGAAATATAAGATGACTCAGATCAGAAGGCATAAGGGATAAGGAGTAAAAAGAGCCTTACGTTCCATCGCACAATCAATTCCCTTATATAACTAAAGAATTTCTAGACTCAACTTCGACCAGTTTGACTTGGTAATCCTACAGGCAGTCAAGCTCTGATACCAAAGCTGTCAGGACCCCGACTCAATGCCACATCGATCTAGCATGTAACACCTCATATCACTTTGCGGCCTCACGCACGGTATCCCCACGGGTGTCGCCTTACCTTTGCCCGGGACTGTTTGCGTCTTTTGGCACACGTATATGATAGTGTCGCTAGCATCCATATGATAAGGAGCCCGGGCTGACATGGCTAGTCGTAAACCCAAAGTGGCACAAACTTACAGGGACAGGCATCTATGACCCAACATCGAACGTGTCGGTCATCAGCGAGTGAATCCAGGCTGTAGCACTGGGCTAGCAGGACTCCGGTGAACCGAGCTGTAGCGGGCTAACAGGACTCCGGTATTCATCGCGTGACATTTTCCCGAAGGGACAGACATAGGAACGAAGAAGGACACATGCCGGCCAGCCTAAGTGTTCCGGAGCAGTAGCAAGCTACCATGGCTCAGTGGAAACACTAGGAGACATTTCCCGGTAAGAGAGGCTACTAAGGATAAACAAATAGATAGTCAGATCCCACACATACCAAGCATTTCAATAACATACACACAATATGCTCGATATATGCAAATACAACATGGCATCACAACATGACTCTACAACTCAAGTATTTATTCAATAGGCTCCGAGGAGCGAGATATTACAAACATGGGTCTCACGACCCGACATTCAGAGCATACAAGTCAAAGCACATGCGGAAGCTTAACATGTCTGAGTACAGACAACTATAAATGAAAAAGGCTGAGAAGCCTGACTATCTACCAGATCCTGCCGAGGGCACAAGATCGTAGCTGAGGTAACAAGTTAAACGTCGAAGTCCACGCGGTACTACTAGCGAGACTGAAGTCTCTCTGCAAAAACATAAATTAAGCAACATGAGTACAAATGTACCCAGCAAGACTTACATCAGATCTAACTACATATGCATCATTATCAACAAAGGGGATGGTGGGGTTTAACTGCAGCAAGCCAGCTTTGACTCGGTGGCTATCCTGAACTACGACTGCAAGTAACTCTTTTGAGGTGGCACACACGAGTCCACATATTCACCATATCAATACGCCACTATGGATCCGCTCCCGTCTCCCTACGAGAACGCCATCCATAGCACTCACGCTTATCTTGCGTATTTTAGAGTATCCACTTTCACTTGTCTATGAACTATAAAGGCAACCCAGAAGTCCTTTACCGCGGACACGGCTATTCGAATAGATCATATTAACCCTGCAGGGGTGTACTTCTTCACACACGCTCTCACCACTTACCGCCGTTTACACGACATGCACTCGGCAACCTTCAAGCGGAAGCCCAGCGAGGGTGTTGGCCACGACCTGACTAACCACACAAGTCTCTCGTCCAGGTTTATCGCCATTCGGGTTCCATCCGCAAGGAGATCCGGCCGGGGTGTCGCTCACGGCCCCAAATGATGTGTGCAGGGTTCCCAAGCCCACCTCGACGGGTGGATCTACGCTTGGTACACCATGCCACGGTGCCTAGTCTGTCCCAAGCCCACCTGTACCGGGTGCCACTTGGTAGACTACTAACACTACCTACAAACACCAGAAACTAGTTGCAACTCCTGGACAGAGATCAAGTTGATTAATAAGTCGAGAGAGTCAATTAAGGATCCCAATGTGTGGTAGTAGCTGTTCATGGATCACAAACACAGAACTCAGCTCCTGAGGACGGCTGCAATGAGACAACCCACCATGTACTCCTACATGGCCTCTCACCGCTACCTTTACCAAATCGTGTTCACACACTTAGCTCTCAACAGTAGGACATGTTCACCACATTCCAATTCATCCCCGATGAATCAGACCTGACTCAACTCTAAGCAGTAGCAGGCATGACAAACAAGCATGAATGAGTAGGCACATTAGGGCTCAAACAACTCCTACTCATGCTAGTGGGTTTCATCTATTTACTGTGGCAATGACAGGTCATGCAGAGGATAAAGGGGTTCAACTACCGCAGCATGTAACAGTTGAATTGGTGTTGTCCTAATGCAGTAAAAGAGAGCAGGAGTGAGAGAGTGGGATTGTATCGGAATGAACAAGGAGGTTTTGCTTGCCTGGCACTTCTAAAGATAGTAAAGCTCTTCATCGGTGTCATCGATCTCGTCGTCGGTATCATGTCTAATGAGACGGGACAAATACCGGCAACACAAAAGGAAACACAATCAATGCAATGCACAATATGATGCATGCTCATGACATGGCAATATGCTTATGATTTGAGCTGATGCAACTAAAACCATATTAAATGAAGTTGGTTTGAATCAAAGATTCAAATTCAAACTCCATATGTGGATATTAAAATGCCATTTTATGATTTGTGCTAAACAGCAGCTATAAGTTGTTCTAACATGCATGAAAATGGTACAGATGGATAGATTGGATTTTTCTGATCATTTTTCATATATAAATTATTTCATTTGGAGTTACGGTTGAATTTATATGAATTTTTGAAGTTTTGGATATATTCTGGAATTTCCTGGATTATTTTTGTTCCAGAAAATGATTAATTGCGTCAGCACTACGTCACTATGACGTCAGCGGTCAACAGGCGCTGCTGCAGGTCAAACCTGACCAGTGGAGCCCATAGGGTTAGTTTAATCTAAACAGGAGATAATCCAGGGTTAGTTAGTCAGCGGGGCCCAGGTGTCAGTGGCTGCGGTGGTAATCAGTGGGTGGATTAGACCTAATCTAATCACGCCATGTCGGCGTCACCGGATCAAGTCGCCGGTGACCTTAAAGGACGGCGGTGGCTCGTCAGAGTTTCTATTCCGGCGACCATTCGCAAGGCGGAGGGCATCTACGCATTGCGGGTGCTTGGCCACATCCATCTACGCAAACAAGAGGGGCTGAGGTCAGCCGAGCTCGCCGGAATCAAGCTCACGGCGGCGGCCGGAGTTCGGGCGATGATGCAACCGTTGCTATGGTGCACGGCAGGAGCAACGGGTGGCCTCTAGGTGCTCCTGGAGGTTTGCTGAGCACCGAAACACGCTCAGCTTCGAGCCCGAGCGGCTGCGGCGACGGCAGTGACATGGCCGGTGGCAGAAGCTTTTGGCTCCGAGGAAAACCACGGCTAGGGGATGCGTTCCGCAGCGAGAAGAGAGGGGAAAGACGGCAGGGCTCACGTAGATCACGAAGCGATGCTCGGGGTAGCCGGGGGCATGCTGAGATGATGAATCGTCGAGGGCGATCGCCGGCGACCGAAGCTTGAAGACGGAGTTGAGGCGGTCGTCTTGGGGCGTCCGGGTGCTCGGGGCTCTCTCCAGGAGGTGTAACGGATGGTGGCGGAGCTTTCAGACGACACGGGGAGGCGAGGGAAGCACGGTAGGCGTGGCTACGGTGAGCGGCAGCGACGAGCCCCGCTCGGTGGTGCAGGGGGAGGAGCTAGAGAGGAGTGGAGAGGCCAGGGAGCGAGGGAGAGGGGAGAGGGGTCATGGGTGTCCCCGTGGCATCACTAGAAGGGTCGGGGAGGGGGTGAAGCAGGCAGGGAGGAGGCCACGGTGATGGCAGTGCTCGCCACCGAGCTGCTTTGGGGCGAGGGGAGGAAGACGACAGGAGGGGGTGGCCTGCTGGGCTGGGCCAGCTCCTAGGCTGCACAGTGCTAGGCCTGTGGGCTTTAGGTAAGCGCCAGGTACTAACTCTCTCTCTCTCTTTTCCTGTTTTTCTATTTTTCTGCAGCTTTGTGGCTTTATAAAAAATACTAAATCAATCCCAAAAATCATGCAACTGCTCATGACCACTGTTAGAAATATATCCTAAAGTAAACATTTTAGTTTGGGATTATTTAAGCATTTAAAATATTTTATAGTATTTAAATGCCCAAATGCAAATAAGTAATGATTTAATTCAAAAATCTAGAATGGCCTAAAAATATGTGCATCATTTTTGGCAGAGGTTTTCACCTTTACCAGAAATCATGAACATTTCCAGAGGGCATTTTGGGTTTATTGAAAAAGATTTTATTTTGACCCTAGTTGAATTCATTAGCTGCTAGGGTTTATCAGCCCCCATTTCAAGTTTCATAAAATTTAAACATGATGCATGGATGCTAAAGCAAAAACAAGCAAGGCCTGAACTGGGGATGTGACATCACTAGACCCGTACCCCGGCATCGCTCGAAAAGCACAAGGCCACAGGGGAACGCTCCGGACTTGCGAGATATATTGGAGGATAAGGCAAGACAATCAAGATCGATCTATGGATAGCGTGGGCACCCCACGGTACGTGACGACAGCCGTCGCGCCGGACACAGTAAGTCCGGCCGGGTCGAACAAAACAGACAAAGTTCTTTTGAGCTCCGTCATGATATCGCCTAGTACAGAGGTGCCGCACACCCACTATGCTTCACAGATGAAGTAATGGATCATCAAATCCCCGAAGGGTTTAAACCCGTGAATATCAAATCCTACGATGGCACAACAGACCCCGCGGTTTGGATCGAAGACTATCTTCTTCACATCCACATGGCCCGCGGTGACGATCTTCACGCCATCAAATATCTCCCCCTCAAGCTTAAAGGACCAGCCCGGCATTGGCTTAACAGCTTGCCAGCAGAGTCAATTGGGAGTTGGGAAGACCTGGAAGCCGCATTCCTCGATAACTTCCAAGGCACGTATGTGCGACCACCAGATGCTGATGACCTAAGCCACATAATTCAGCAGCCAGACGAATCGGCCAGACAATTCTGGACACGGTTCTTAACCAAGAAAAACCAAATCATCGACTGTCCGGATGCGGAGGCCCTCGCGGCCTTCAAGCATAACATCCGCGACGAGTGGCTTGCCCGGCACCTGGGACAGGAAAAGCCGAAATCCATGGCAGCCCTCACATCACTCATGACCCGCTTCTGTGCAGGTGAGGATAGCTGGCTAGCACGCAGCAACAACCTCAGCAAAAATTCTGGCAGTCCAAATTTCAAGGACCAAAATGGCAGGTCGCGTCGTAACAAAAACAAGCGCCGCATCAACGGCGACAATAGTGAGGATATGGTAGTCAATGCCGGATTCAGAGGCTCTAAACCCGGTCAGTGGAAAAAGCCATTCAAAAGAACTACTCCGGGTCCGTCCAATTTGGACCGAATACTCGACCGCTCGTGCCAGATACACGGCACCCTCGAAAAACCAGCCAACCACACCAACAGGGACTGTTGGGTATTCAAGCAGGCAGGCAAGTTAATTGTCGAAGACAATGACAAGGGGTTGCATAGCGATGACGAGGAAGAGACCTGACCGCCGAACAATATAGGACAGAAGGGTTTCCCCCCACAGGTGCGGACAGTGAACATGATATACGCAACGCACATACCCAAAAGGGAGCGGAAGCGTGCACTCAGGGATGTATACGCGATGGAGCGAGTCACCCCGAAGTTCAATCCATGGTCCTCCTGCCCGATCACTTTTGACCGAAGGGACCACCCCACCAGCATCCGCCTAGGCGGATTCGCCGCATTGGTCTTAGACCCAATCGTCGATGGATTTCACCTCACCAGAGTCCTGATGGACGGCGCCAGCAGCCTGAACCTGCTCTATCAGGATACAGTGCGCAAAATGGGCATAGACCCCTCAAGGATTAAACCTACCAAGACGACCTTTAAAGGCATCATACCATGTGTAGAAGCCAAATGTACAGGCTCAGTTACACTGGAAGTGGTCTTCGGATCCCCGGATAACTTCTGAAGCGAGGAGTTACTCTTCGACATAGTCCCGTTCCGCAACGGCTATCATGCCTTGTCGGACGTACCGCGTTTGCAAAGTTCAACGCGGTGCCACACTACGCATACCTCAAGCTCAAGATGCCAGGCCCTCGAGGAGTCATCACGGTCAACGGAAACACTGAACGTTCTCTCCGAACGGAGGAACATACAACGGCTCTCGCGGCAGAAGTACAATGCAGCCTCTTAAGGCAATTCTCGAGTCCGGCCGTTAAGCGGCCGGACATAGCTAAGCGCGCCCGGAGTAACCTACAACAAGACCACCTGGCACGTTCCGAGCACGCGTAGCAGTGCGGCCCCAACCCCAGCCCCTGCAAAACGTCAAAGCAGGTCCTTCGCGTACACCATTACGCTCTGAAGATACCATGGGCATGGGGAGAGGGGCACGACCACGATAAGCCCAGACTGCGGCTCAACCACACCAGGAGCTCTCAAGTGTGTCGTTCTTTTTTCTTTTTACCTTTTATTTTTTACCCACAGGACTCCGTTCGTCAGAGGCCCTGTTCGGTAGCAGACCTGCCGAACTCACGATGCAACAGCCAGGGAAGGATAAAGGCTACAACGAATATACAGGTGGTCTCCATTACGAGCTTTTATACACCACTCCGCAGCCTACCCCTGGAGGGGGACATGTTTAACAGTCTCATCCCTTGCTTATCGCACTATTTGTATCATTCTGCATTCATAGCAGCACTTATTGAATAAAACAATGCAGCACCTTTTTGCTTATAATTGCAAATCCTTTTTATACATATGTTCATTTACGGCATGTTGCATCCGTACACTTTGGTACGGCTAAAATACACCAGGGGCTTATGTTTCCCACATCATGGTGTGATAAGTCCGAACACTTTCACAAGTGCGGCACCCCGAACTTATAGCACTATATGCATCGGCTCCGAATCATGTCTTGGGTCAATAATTGGGTTTGCCCGGCTCCCATGTTTTGGTACCTTATGTTCCGTTGTATCGGCTAAGGTAGCACTGGGAGAACCACTGTGATTGCACCCCAGTTGAGCTGGGTTAACGCCTCAGTGGAGAAAGCTAAAACTGACCATCATGATGAGGCGAGAGCCGGTCGCTGTTCGAGAGGTTTTTTGTGAGTCCTTAAAGACTTATGCCGCTTAGAGCGAGGAGCCGGATCTTGTCCGGCCCAGGCGTGGATAGCGCCCCAAATTCGGCCTTCCGAAGACTAGGGGCTTCGCCGAAATTTAAAATTATAGAATTCTATGGCTAAGTGAGAGTGTTCAGGCATTATAAGTCCGGTTGCCTTGTTCGCTGTGTTGAGCATATCCCTAGATGGACCCAAAAATGGGAACAAGAGTGCTCAAGTTTATCCCGAACACCCCAGCACTCGTGGCATGGGGGCTGAAGCCAACGACTTGCCATCTCTCAGATTTGATAAACAGCCGCACAGAAGGTAATATTTTAAATTAACAAGCGTTGCTTAGCGCATATGAACTAAGTTTTCAGCGCACAGGATAACAAAATGCGAGTCTACTCAAAAATTACATCTTTGGAGCACTCCCCCGCAATAGTGCGGGCGCCCTTCAGCACACTCTTATAATACATCTCGGGCGTGCGATGCTCCTTGCCCTCTGGTGGCGGGTCCGTCACAAGCTTCTGGGCATCCATCTTGCCCCAGTGCACCTTTGCGCGGGCAAGGGCCCGACGGGCACCCTCAATACAGGCGGAGTGCTTGATGACTTCAACCCACGGGCACGCATCCACCAGCCGCCGCACCAGGCCGAAGTAGCTCCCAGGCATGGCCTCCTTAGGCCACAGCCGAACTATGAGGCCCTTCATGGCCTGTTCGGCCGCCTTGTGGAGCTCGACCAGCTGCTTCAGCTGGTCGCTAAGGGGCACCGGATGTCCGGCCTCAGCATACTGAGACCAGAAGACCTTCTCCGTCGAGCTCCCCTCCTCGGCCCGGTAGAATGCGGCAGCATCGGACACGCTGCGAGGAAGATCTGCGAACGCTCCTGGAGAGCTCCGAATTCGGGTAAGCAACAGGTAATTAACACTCACATGCTTACTTTGCATGAAAAATGCCTTACCCGCTGCTATTTTCTTCACCGCCTCAATCTCCTGGAGGGCCTTGTAGGCTTCGGCCTTAGCGGCTTTGGCACTCTCAAGAGCCGTTGCAAGCTCAGACTCTCGAGTCTTCGAGTCACGCTCCAGGCTCTCATGTTTTTTCATGAGATCCTGGAGCTCTTGCTGTACCTCCGCCACCCGCGCCTCCTGCTTCTCTCGCTCGGTGCGCTCCGCGGCCGCATTGCATTCGGCCGCGGCCACCGCCTCTTTCAGGGTCGCCACCTCGTTAGTGGCCCCTGCAATACCCACGTTATCCTTGTCATTCTTTTTGCAACCAAAATCCTTTTCTGTAAGGTACAATTTTAATAAGGTGTTACTCACCTTCCTTGTCCTCGAGCTGCTTCTTGGCACGGCCGAGCTCGTTCTCGGACCGCTCGAGGTTTTCCTTCAAAGTATTGACCTCCGCAGTCAGTGCGGCAGAGGTCAGCAGCACAGCCTGCAATCCCATATTGACATATTTATTATGACTCCTGCGTATATCTTTTTAGATCCTCAGTCCGGCTTTTCTTTCCGAACACCGAACCGAGCATCAGGGGCTACTGTCTATGCGGTACCATTTTATACATATTGAAATTCTTACCTCAAAGCCTGTTAGAAGGCTGCTGTAGGCTTCGGTCAGCCCGCTCTTGGCGAGCTGCACCTTCTGAATCACCGCACTCATAATGGTGCGGTGTTCCTCTTTGATGGAGGCGCCATTGAGCGCCTCCAGCAAGCTATTCGGTGCCTCCGGTTGGACGGAGGCTGCCGGCGTCACGGTCTTGCCCTTCTTACGAAGGGGTCGCCCGCCGGACTCCGGAGCCACTGTGGGTTCCGGGGCCGAGTCCGGTGCAAAGTCCGGGAGGTTGTCCTGTGACACCTCCGGGGCCTCCTCCTCCTAGTGGGTCCCTTCCTGGGATCCCACCTCGGCATCGTCCGCGGCACGGGGGGTGGAGGCAGTCGGAAGGGAATACATATCCGACGCACCTAAGGACCCGCTCGACGAAGCGGGAAGATCATCCTTGGGCGGACTGCAGGGTTGTATGCGGCATTAAAAAGACATTATGTGGCGAAAAGGAAAAACCTTGAAGTTATTCGGGAGTCCGGATACTTACGATCTCGCCAGGGGCTTGGCCCTTGGAGGCCAGTCCTCGTCGTCGTCACTGGCGTTGGCGGAGCAGTCCGGGGGAAGAGTTTTTCCCTTCTTGGACCCTTCGGCCTCCCTTGTTGGGGAGGCCTTCGTTTTCTTCCCTCCCCCCGCTGGGGGAGAGGCTTTCTTCTTCTCCTCCTCGCCTTGGTGGGAGGAGTCGGCCTCGGATTCATCATCCGATAGCACCTGAAAACGGGAACTCTTCCGAGTCCCCGTGGCCTTCTTCTTGGCCTTCTTCTCCGGCACCACGTGGGGTGCCGGAGCCAGCAGCCCCGTTAGGCGGGCGTCCGCTGGGTCCTCTGGCAATGGGGCCGGACAGATAGTCCGTTCGGCCTTCGCCAGCCAGTCCTGTCAAAGGTAAAGGGAGTTTAGATCCCGCATAGAGTCAAACTATGGAAAACAAGTGGCAAAATCACTTACCTCGTCAGCTGGACGCTGCGAGCGGAATCCGCGATCTTCGGTAGCGGATGCGGGAGCCTCGGCGCCCTTGAACAGCACCTTCCAGACATCTTCGTACGTAGTGTCGAAGAGCCCGCTCAGAGTCTGGTGCTGCGCCGGATCGAACTCCCACATGTTGAAGCCCCGTCGTTGGCACGGGAGAATCCGGCGGATGAGCATGACCTGGACTACGTTGACAAGCTTGAGCTTCTTGTCCACCAGCTTCTGGATACAGGCTTGGAGTCCGGTCAGCTCCTCCGAATCCCCCCAGATCCGGCCACTCTCTTTCCAGGAGGTGAGCCGTGTAGGGATGCCGGATCTGAATTCGGGGGCCGCTGCCCAATCAGGGTCACGCGGCTCGGTGATGTAGAACCACCCCGATTGCCACCCCTTAATGGTTTCCACGAAAGTGCCCTCCAGCCACGTAACGTGGGACATCCTGCCCACCATGGCGCCTCCGCACTCCGCTTGGCTGCCCTTCACAACCTTCGGCTTGACACTGAAGGTCTTGAGCCACAAGCCGAAGTGGGGCTGGATGCAGAGGAAGGCCTCGCACACGACGATAAACGCCGAGATGTTGAGGATGAAATTCGGGGCCAGATCATGGAAATCTAGGCCGTAGTAGAACATGAGCCCCCGGACAAAGGGATGAAGTGGGAAGCCCAGTCCGCGGAGGAAATGGGGAAGAAATACTACCCTCTCATGGGGCCTGGGGGTGGGGATGAGCTCTCCCTCGTCGGGGAGCCGGTGCGCGATGTCGCTGGACAAATATCCGGCGTCGCGCAGCTTCTGGATCTGCCCCTCCGTGACGGAGGAGGCCATCCACTTGCCTCCCGCTCCGGACATAGTTGGAGAAGGTTGAGGTGAGAAGTGCGGACTTGGGCGCTGGAGCTCGAGTTCGCGGAGATGGATAAGCCAAGGAGGAAGAAGGCGCAGGTAAAAGGGTTGGATCTTTATCCCCTTATATGGGCGGACAAAAACATGTGTCCCCACCGGCCTGGTAAAACTCGCTTATCTCCCAAGCGTCACAATCAATGGCGCGGTTGGGTTACCCACGTCCGTATTGATGGGAATCCCGGAATAAGGGGAACACGATCTCTGCTTCGACAAGACGTGCCAAGGAAACCGCTTCGCTAAACGCGCGGAGGTGGAACAATAAAAACAATTTGAGTAAAGGCTTGGTAGTGGTGTGACGTCACGCCACAAAATACGTCAGCAGATTGAACTTGTGTAATATTATTCTCTCTACGGTGGTACGTGGAATTTATTTTGCAGAGCCGGACACTATCCTGGTGTTCACAATCTTCTATAAATTATTCGGAGGAAGAACCCGCCTTGCAATGCCGAAGACAACATGCGCGCCGGACTCGTCGTCATTGAAGCCTGGTTCAGGGGCTACTGAGGGAGTTCCGGACTAGGGGGTGTCCGGATAGCCGAACTATCATCATCGGCCGGACTCCAAGACTATGAAGATACAAGATTGAAGACTTCGTCCCGTGTCCGGATGGGACTTTCCTTGGCGTGGAAGGCAAGCTTGGCGATACGGATATGTAGATTTCCTACCATTGTAACCGACTCTGTGTAACCCTAGCCCTCTCCGGTGTCTATATAAACCGGATGGCTTTAGTCCATAGGACGAACAACAATCATACCATAGGCTAGCTTCTAGGGTTTAGCCTCCTTGACCTCGTGGTAGATCCACTCTTGTAACACACATCATCAATATTAATCAAGCAGGACGTGGGGTTTTACCTCCATCAAGAGGGCCCGAACCTGGGTAAAACATCGTGTCCCTTGTCTCCTGTTACCATCCGCCTAGACGCACAGTTCGGGACTCCCTACCCGAGATCCGCCGGTTTTGACACCGACACCCGTACTCAAACAGGTTGGAGCTCCCTTGATGGTGTGGCACACCTTCCATTTGTTCGCGCTTATCCTTGTCCCTTTGGTGTTCGAGCCGCCATTCGGGAGAGCACCACGCATCCACCAACGCCTCCCAACAGTCCATCTTACCGACACACCATCTCGGGGGCACCTAAGTGAGTCAAGAGAAATTTCAGCGCTACGAATCAAATCAAGAAAACTAAGTTCAAGGACTTAAGAATAGGTATAATTACCGACAAGTACTCCTCCCTACTCAGAAACTTGCTACGACACTTCTTCTTGGCCCTCCTAATACTCTGTGAGGCATAGTAGTCTCAAACGGCCTGCACCCGAGCCTCATGCCGTTGATACGTCTCCAATGTATCTATAATTTTTGATTATTCCATGCTATTATATTACCCATTTTGGATGTTTATGGGCTTTACTTTACACTTTTATATCATTATTGGGACTAACCTACTAACCGGAGGCCCAGCCCATATTGTTGTTTTTTGCCTATTTTAGTGTTTCGAAGAAAAGGAATATCAAACGGAGTCCAAACGGAATGAAACCTTCGGGAGCGTGATTTTTGGAACAAACGTGATCCAGAGGACTTGGAGTGCAAGTCAAGAAGCAATCGAGGAGGCCATGAGGGTGGAACGCGCCCCCCCTACTGGGCACGCCCCCCTATCTTGTGGGCCCCTCGGGCGTCCACCGACCTACTTCTTCCTCCTATATATACCCACGTACCCCGAGAACATCATAGGCGACCATGAAAAACTATTTTCACCACCGTAACCTTCTGTATCCGTGAGATCCCATCTTGGAGCCTTCGCCGGCACTCCACCGGAGGGGGAATCAACCATGGAGGACTTCTACATCAACACCGTAGCCTCTCCAATGAGTTGTGAGTAGTTTACCACAGACCTTCGGGTCCATAGTTATGAGCTAGATGGCTTCTTCTCTCTCTTTGAATCTCAATACCATGTTCTCCTTGATCTTCTTGGAGATCTATTCAATGTAACTCTTTTTGCGGTGTGTTTGTCGACATCCGATGAATTGTGGGTTTATGATCAAGTTTATCTATGAGAAATATTTGAATCTCCTCTGAATTCTTTTATGTGTGATTAAGTTATCTTTGCAAGTCTCTTCGAATTATCAGTTTGGTTTGGCCTACTAGATTGATCTTTCTTGCAATGGGAGAAGTGCTTAGCTTTGGGTTCACTCTTGCGGTGTCCTTTCCCAGTGACAGCAGGGGCAGCAAGGAACGTATTGTATTGTTGACATCAAGGATAAAAAGATGGGGTTTATATCATATTGCATGAGTTTATCCCTCTACATCATGTCATCTTTCTTAATGTGTTACTCTGTTCTTTATGAACTTAATACTCTAGATGCATGCTGGATAGCGGTCGATGTGTGGAGTAAAAGTAGTAGATGCAAGCAGGAGTCGGTCTACTTGTCATGGACGTGATGCCTATATACATGATCATGCCTAGATAATCTCATAATTACTCGCTTTTCTATCAATTGCTCGACAGTAATTTGTTCACCCACCGTAATACTTATGCTATCTTGAGAGAAGCTACTAGTGAAACCTATGGCCCCCGGGTCTATCTTTTATCATATAAGCTTTCAATTTATTTTTATTTGCATCTTTAGTTTTCCAATCTATATCATAAAAATACCAAAAATATATTTATCTTATCATACTATCTCTATCATATCTCACTTTCGCAAGTGGCCGTGAAGGGATTGACAACCCCTTTATTGCGTTGGTTGCGAGTTCTTGTTTGTTTGTGTAGGTGTGTGGGACTTTTGAGGAGCCTCCTACTAGATTGATATCTTTGTTCTCAAAAACTGAGGGAAATACTTACGCTACTATTGCTGCATCACCCTTTCCTCTTCAAGGAAAACCAACGCAAGCTCAAGACGTAGCAAGAAGAATTTCTGGCGCCGTTGCTCGGGAGGTGTTCGCTCAAGTCAAGACATACTAAGTACCCATCACAAACTCATCTCCCTCGCATTTACATTGTTTGTCATTTGCCTCTCGTTTTCCTCTCCCCCACTTCACCCTTGCCGTTTTATTCGCCCTCTCTTTCCCAATCTCCTCTCTCTTTCGTTTGCCTTTTTGTTTGCTTGTGTGTTGGATTACTTGTCGCGATGGCGCAAGATAATACCAAATTGTGTGATTTTTCCAATACCAACAATAATGATTTCCTTAGTACTCCGATTGCTCCTCTTAATGATGTTGAGTCTTGTAAAATCAATGCTGCTTTGCTGAATCTTGTTATGAAAGATCAATTCTCCAGCCTTCCTAGTGAAGATGTCGCTACCCATCTACACAACTTTGTTGATTTGTGTGAGATGCAAAAGAAGAAAGATACGGGTAATGATATTGTTAAATTGAAGTTATTTCCGTTTTCACTTAGAGGTCGTGCTAAAGTTTGGTTTTCGTCTTTGCCTAAGAATAGTATTGATTCGTGGAACAAGTGCAAAGATGCTTTCATCTCTAAGTATTTTCCTCCCACTAAGATCATCTCCCTTAGGAACGATATTATGAATTTTAAACAACTTGATCATGAGCATGTTGCCAAATCTTGGGAAAGAATGAAATTGATGATTCACAAAATGCCCTACTCATGGTTTGAATTTATGGATGATCATACAAAAATTTTATGCCGGATTGAATTTTGCTTCTAGAAATCTTTTAGATTCGGCCGCGGGAGGCACGTTTATGGAAATAACCTTAGGAGAAGCTACAAAACTCCTTGATAATATTATGGCTAATTATTCTCAATGGCACACCAAAAGATCTACTAGTAAAAAAGTTCATGCTATAGAAGAAATTAATGTTTTGAGTGGAAAGATGGATGAACTTATGAAATTGTTTGCTACTAAGAATGCTTCTACCGATCCCAGTGATATGCCTTTGTCTACTTTGATTGAGAGTAATAATGAATCTTTCGATGTGAATTTTGTTGGTAGGAATAATTTTGGTAACAATGCTTATAGAGGAAACTTTAATCCTAGATCGTTCCCTAGTAATTCCTCTAATAATTATGGAAATTTCTACAACAATTCTTAAGGTAATTTTAATAAGATGCCCTCTGATTTTGAAAATAGTGTGGAAGAATTTATGATCTCTCAAAAGAATTTTAATGCCTTGCTCGAAGAAAAATTGCTTAAAGTTGATGATTTGGCTAGGAACGTTGATAGACTCTCGCTTGATGTTGATTCTTTGAAACTTAGATCTACTCCTCCTAATCATGATATCAATGAGTCTCTCAAAGCTATGAGAATTTCCATTGATGAGTGCAAAGAAAGAACCGTTAGATTGCGTGCTAAGAAAGATTACTTTGTAAAGGCGTGTTCTTCTAGTTTCCATGAAAAAATGATGAAGATCTTAGAGTTATTGAGGTTTTCCCTATTAGATATTTGTTTTGCAATACGAATCTTAATAATGATGGGACTGGATATGAGTCAACTTTAGTTAAAAGGCGTCCCAATGATTCGAAGTTTTTAGATCTTGATGCTAAATTTGGTAAAAGCGGGATTGGAGAGGTCAAGACTTTAAATAGCATTGAACCCACTATCTTGGATTTCAAGGAATTAATTATGATAATTGTTCTTTAGAAGATTGTATTTCCTTGTTACAATCCGTTGTGAATTCTACTCATGCTTATAGTCAAAATAAAGCTTTTACCAAACATGTTGTTGATGCCTTAATGCAATCTTTAGATGAAAAACTTAATTTGGAAGTTTCTATACCTAGAAAACTTTATGATGAGTGGGAACCTACTATAAAGATTAAAATTAAAGATCATGAGTGTTATGCTTTATGTGATTTGGGTGCTAGTGTTTCCACGATTTCGAAAACTTTATGTGATATTCTAGATTTCCATGATCTTGATGATTGCTCTTTAAATTTGCACCTTGTGGATTCCACCATTAAAAATCCAATGGGAAGGATCAATGATGTTCTCATTGTTGCAAATAGGAATTTGGTGCATGTAGATTTTATTGTTCTTGATATAGATTGCAATCTTTCTTGCCTATTATTCTTGGTAGACCTTTCCTTAGAACGATTGGTGCGATTATTGATATGAAGGAAGGGAATATTAGATTCCAATTTCCATTAAGGAAAGGATAGAGCACTTTCCAAGAAAGAAAGTTAAATTACCTTATGAATCTATAATGTGGGCTACTTATGAATTGAGTTCTAGAGATGGCACTACTTAGATCTATCCTTGCTTTTATGCCTAGCTAGGGGCGTTAAACGATAGCGCTAGTTGGGAGGCAACCCAATTTTATTTGTGTTTTTTGTTTTTGTTTCTGTTTAGTAGTAAATTTTGCATCTACCTTCTGGTTAGATGTGTTTTTATGTTTTAGTTAGTGTTTGTGCCAAGTAGAACCTACAGGATAACCTATGGTGATAGTTAATTTGATTCTGCTGAAAAACAGAAACTTTGCACACACGAAAATAATTTTAGTAATTCACAGAAACGTGAGTTTGCGTTGATTCTTTTTTCTGTAGATCAATAGAAAATGTCCAAGGACTTACTATTTTGGTAGGATTTTTAGAGTTCCAGAAGTATTCGAGAGTTACAGATTGCTACAGATTGTTCTGTTTTTGACAGATTTTGTTTTTCGTGTGTTGTTTGCTTATTTTGATGCATCTATGGCTAGTATTAAGTGGTATGAACCATGGAGAAGTTGGAATACAGTAGGTTTAACACCAATATAAATAAAGAATGAGTTCATTACAGTACCTTATGTGGTGGTTTTTCTTTCTTTCACTAACGGAGCTTATGAGATTTCCTGTTGAGTTTTGTGTTGTGAAGTTTTCAAGTTTTGGGTAAAGATTTGATGGACTATGGAATAAGGAGTGGCAAGATCCTAAGCTTGGGCATGCCCATGGCACCCCAAGATATTCAGGAATAGCCAAAAGCCTAAGCTTGGGGATGCCCCGGAAGGCATCCCCTCTTTCGTCTTCGTTTATCGGTAACTTTACGTGGAGCTATATTTTTATTCGCCACATGATATGTGTTTGGCTTGGAGCGTCTTGTATGATATTAGTCTTTGCTTTTTAGTTTACCACAACCATCCTTGCTGTACACACCTTTTGGGAGAAGCCCACTTGTTTAGAATTTATTAGAACACTCTATGTGCTTCACTTATATCTTTTGAGCTAGATAGTTTTTGCTCTAGTACTTCACTTATATCTTTTAGAGCACGGTGGTGGTTTAATTTTGAAGAAATTGTTGATCTCTCATGCTTCACTTATATTATTTTGAGAGTCTTTTAGAACAGCATGGTATTTTCCATGGTTGTGAATTTGGTCCTAGAATGATGAGCATCCAAGTTGGGTATAATAAAAACTATTATAGGAAGTGCATTAAACACTAGGATCAATTTGATGCTTGATAATTGTTTTGAGATATAAAGGTGGTAATGTTAGAGTCATGCTAGTGGGTAATTATGAAACTGAGAAATACTTGTGTTGAAGTTGGCAAGTCCCGTAGCATGCACGTATGGTAAAAGTTGTGTGACAAATTTGTTGCATGAGGTGCTCTTTTGATTGTCTTCCTTATGAGTGGTAGTCGGGGACGAGCGATGGTCTTTTCCTACCAATCTATCCCTCTAGGGGCATGCATAGTAGTACTTTGCTTTGAGGGCTAAGTAGACTTTTGCAATAAGTACATGAGTTCTTTATGACTAATGTGAGTCCATGGATATACGCACACTCACCCTTCCACTTTGCTAGCCTCTATTGTGCCGCGCAACTTTCGCCGGTATCATGCACCCATTATTTACCTTCCTCAAAACAACCACCATACCTACCTATTATGGCATTTCCATAACCATTCCGAGATATATTACCATGCAACTTTTCACCGTTCCATTATTATGACACGCTCCATCATTGTCATATTGCTCTTTGCATGATCATGTAGTTGACATCGTATTTGTGGCAAGGCCACCCTCGTAATTTTCATACATGTCACTCTTGATTCATTGCATATCCCGGTACACCACCGGAGGCATTCATATAGAGTCATATTTTGTTCTAAGTGTTGAGTTGTAATTCTTGAGTTGTAGACTAATAAAAGTGTGATGATCTTCATTATTAGAGCATTGACCCAAGTGAGGAAAGGATGATGAAGACTATGATTCCCCCACAAGTCGGGATGAGGCTTCGGACTTTAATAAAAAAGAGGCCAAGGAGCCCACCAAATAAAAAAAGAAAGGCCAAATAAAAAGAAAAGAGAAAGGCCAAAAAAGGGGAAAATGACAGAAAAAGAGAGAAGGGACAATGCTACTATCTTTTTTCCACACTTTTAACTACATTATAACTGAGCACTTTTCCTGCCCTCTCAGGCCATCAGCATCCTCAGCCGTTTGATCGTCAGTTCTGAGCATTTTCGGCCGCCAGATTCTTCATGAATAGCGCCTGATCTGGCATCCTGCGCGATTAACACGATGGCGAACTGTGTTGGGCCGCTACTCTGGCCACTTTTTTGGGCGTCTCAGATTAATTTGGCCCTAATGGGCCTGTAGCAGCCAAAAAAAAGGCCGCACTTCTCGAACCGGCATGGCGGCTCTTCCCATGGCCGCCCGACCTGTGTCCGACCGCCGCCAGAGCGACGGATCCCATGGAGGTCGCGCTGGGTGTGCCTAGCGATGGCATGGGCTCTTCTCGACTGCTTCGATTCATTCGGTTTCATGGCGCGGCCGAATGGTGTGTGTCCCGAACAACCGTTTGAAGTTCTATCGTCAATGGTCATTGATTTTGAGAGATTAATCACTCATTAGTACTAGCGGTTGATGGTCCAGCCATTGATTGCTCCACGTCAGTTACATATGGCGACACATAACCCAGACTTGCCGCTGCTCCTTTCACTCTCCCCACTTTGCAAACCAATCTCCAGCAGCGATGGGTGATGTTCAGGTCTCCAATTCATTCCAATTGTCTCTCCTTCATGCATCTCCTCTTCCCCCAATTCTTCCTTCATTTTCGAATTTGTTTTGTTTTTTGATACTGTTCTTTGTGCTCACAAAAATGCAGGCGTTCTGTTCATTCTGTTGGATTAGAAAGTTTTAGGCATTAACCACTTGGAGGCTCCAGAGTTACAAACACCGTTGCTCGTCCCTGTCCTTTGCTGAATTATGCTTCATCGCATATCATTGTTCATGCCAGAATTTGTTGCTGATGTTCCAAATTGACCAAGTCACTTCTCAGTGCTTAGATAATCTTTGTACTGGTAGGAACTAGGAAGTTGTAAACACAAATCAGTACTACTAATTTAGCGTGGACATCATCATGCTTTGTTTATTCACTTTTACAAGTTAAACTCTAACTGGCAAAGTGGTTTCTGATTTATCTTATCTCTGTTAGTCAAAGTTCATGTAATGTGACTTGCCAAGTTCTGTTGACTGTATTGTTGAAAAAATATATCCGAAGGAACTATTATTTGGCATCAAATTTAGGACTGTCCTGCATGTTGCCGTGTTTACCCTCTTCTGTATTTTTTATATGCTTATCAACAATATCTCTTGATATTATAAGTATTAACTTGCAGGCTGATTCTATTACAGTGAGTAAGACATGGAAAATATATTATAGAAGTTATCGAGTAAGGAGGGAGGCAGGTCAATCTCTCTTGTTCAACACTGTTACAGTGAATCTTTAGGAGTTTACCACAAATAATGTTTAAGTGAAGAGAAAGCATCCTATCCGCGACTGCGGACAGCATCACAAGCATTGTTTCCACTTGCCAATAACGATACCATGTAAAGGCATCCGCGTCTCCCTCCCGAGCCCCCCCCCCCCCGCGTGAGCGACCGGGAGACCCCAGATCCCATCGCCGCCGAACCTCTCCCACTCCTCCTCCTCCTCCCTCGCTGCCGCCCAAGGGCGCGGCCAGGCGAAGCCTAGCCGTCGCTGGCAGCGGCGGGGACTCGGGCCCTCTCGCTCAGGTGGGGCTGGCGCGGGCCGGCGCCGCCGGGCCGGAGCGTGGCGGCAGGCCGGTCGCCACGGCGGGTGGTGGCGGCGCGTCGGCGACGTTGATTCCCCACGGCAGGAGGCCTTGCGATCTGGTGCGTTGCGGCCGCCAGGGACGGCGGCGGCGTGACCGGATCGGTTCGCGGCGGCGCGGCCGGATTGATCGCTGGTAGGCCGTCAACATGGTGGTGGGTGCGACTCGTCGGCAACTGGACAGATCCACGGGATTCTACCCTTGTCTGGCCCTTGACAGCGCGGGCAACTACGGGGGAAACCCTAAATCCCCTTGGGATTGAGCGATGGCGGCGCTTTTGCGTCATAGTCCCTCTTTAGGGCATTGTTTTGGAGTTTGCTCCGATTGAAGGGACCAGCGACGTCGGCGGCGCATGTCTGGTGGAGCAGTTGCCGATGAAAATCGCGCCGACTATGGTCATGACGGACGATGGCGGCGTCTTTGATGTCGTTCCCTTGTCGAGGCATTGTCGTTGTAGTCTGCGTCATCAGGCTTGGGATGCTCTGGGGGAAACCCTAGATCTGGGTCTTTCAGATCGGACGATGATGGCATTTTATCGCTTTCCCTTCTGGGGGCATCGTTTTGGAGTAAGTGTTGGCTGGGGGGATGGTGGAGTGGTGCTTCATCTCATACATTGATGGCGGTGGATATCGGTGGCATGGCGCTGTGGAGGCTCGGCGTCCGATGCACGGAGATGGACTCGCGCAGGAGGAGGTTGCTGTCTGGCGTCATGGTGACGTCGATGGCAGAGTGGCCAGGCAAGGTAGAAGCCTCAATATGATCTAAGATGGACCTGTGGAAGATGGCGGCGACGACACACGAGTGCGTCTGACTGGATTGTGCCCCAGACCCGGTATGTGGCTCGGCTTGGCTTCCGAATATGTTTCGGCTTCCGGGTTTTGATGTTAGGCTTAGGTGAGTGGTTTGGGTAGTGGCCCAGCTAGCACCCCTTCATCATTTTGGATAGGAGTAGCGGCATGTGTTGCCAAGATGGTGGATTCAGGCACATTGTTGTAATACTTTGTAAGGTCCTCAAGAATAATCAATAAAGTGGTCGTATGCATCTCCTAGATGCAGAGGCTGGGGGTCATCCTCCTTTTCTAAAAAAAACACCTACTGATTAATAAGTGCAACGATTAAGATTCCCTAGGAGTTGGGATTGCATCTTTACCACTTCAGTTCTTTGCTTTGATATGGCAGGATTGGTCATCTGATTGCCCTAAAAGGGGCTCTTTATTATCAAGACGAACTATACTACAATAGATACAAATTGACCAGCTGAGAAATAAAGATTTTATTTCTCTGTTTGTTGTATTCATTGACTCTAGCATGGAAGAATAAAGTACGAACAGTGTGTTTGGAATTTCAGTAAAAGCGTTCTTTTTGGTTAGTTTGATTTAGGTTGTGTAATGGTTTACATTATCTGTTTTTTTCACTCGGTGACAATGTTAAAATTGTAAGTAAGCTGAACCATTTAAATCTATTATATGTTACTTCCATTTATATTTTCAGTTAATTTCTTTGTTATTTACTCGAGATGGGCATAATCAAACTAGGCAGGCTTCTTATAGTATTACTCTGTAGTACGATAAAAATGGGAATTTTGCAAACATATATCCATCTTCTTTTTGAAAAGGAAAAATAAATCCATCTTAACATCCATGTTTTGTGTCTATATCTTTATGAACTACACTGTAATTCAACCATCAAAATAGACGGGCGCAGCAACGCGCGCCATCAATGATCTAGTGTGCTTCAAAATAGCACCATAATCTTCATGATAGAGAGTCTCTTGTGTTGTCACTTTCATATACTAGTGGGAATTTTTCATTATAGAACTTGGCTTGTATATTCCAATGATGGGCTTCCTCAAAATGCCCTAGGTCTTCATGAGCAAGCGAGTTGGATGCACACCCACTTAGTTTATTTTGTTGAGCTTTCATATATTTATAGCTCTAGTGCATCCGTTGCATGGCAATCCCTACTCACTCACATTGATATCTATTGATGGGCATCTCCATAGCCCGTTGATACGCCTAGTTGATGTGAGACTATCTTCTCCCTTTTTGTCCTCACAACCACCACCATATACCACCATAGTGCTATGTCCATGGCTTGCGCTCATGTATTGTGTAAGAGTTGAAAAAGCTGAAGCGCGTTAAAAAGTATGAACCAATTGCTCGGCTCGTCATCGGGGTTGTGCATGATGGGAGTATTTTGTGTAATGAAAATAAAGCATGGCCTAACTATATGATTTTGTAGGGATAAGCTTTCTTTGGCTATGCTATTTTGATAGGACATGATTATTTGTTAGTATGCTTCGAGTATTACTATTCTTTATGTTTTATAAGCTTTTGTCTTGAATCATTTGGATCTGAACAATCATGCCACAATAAAGAAAATTACACTGAGAATTATGCTAGGTAGCATTCCACATCAAAAATTATGTTTTTATCATTTACCTACTCGAGCACGAGCAGGAATTAAGCTTGGGGATGTTTGATACGTCTCCAACGTATCTATAATTTTTTATTGTTCCATGCTATAATATTACCCGTTTTGGATGTTTATGGGCATTACTTTACACTTCTATATCATTTTTGGGACTAACGTACTAACCAGAGGCCCAGCCCGCATTGTTGTTTTTTGCCTATTTCAGTGTTTCAAAGAAAAGGAATATCAAACGGAGTCCAAACGGAATGAAACCTTCGGGGGCGTGATTTTTGGAACAAACGTGATCCGGAGGACTTGGAGTGCAAGTCAAGAAGCAATCGAGGAGGCCACGAGGGTGGAGGGCGCCCCCCCCCCTACTGTGCGCCCCCTATCTCGTGGGCCTCTCGGGCATCCACCGACCTACTTCTTCCTCCTATATATACCCACGTACCTCGAGAACATCAAAGGCGACCACGAAAAACTATTTTCACCACCGTAACCTTCTGTATCCGCGAGATCCTATCTTGGAGCCTTCGCCGGCACTCCACCAGAGGGGCAATCAACCACGGAGGGCTTCTACATCAACACCATAGCCTCTCCGATGAGTTGTGAGTAGTTTACCACAGACCTTCGGGTCCATAGTTATTAGCTAGATGGCTTCTTCTCTGTCTTTGAATCTCAATACCATGTTCTCCTTGATCTTCTTAGAGATCTATTCGATGTAACTCTTTTTGCGGTGTGTTTGTCGAGATCCAATGAATTGTGGGTTTATGATCAAGTTTATCTATGAGAAATATTTGAATCTCCTCTGAATTCTTTTAAGTGTGATTAAGTTATCTTTGTAAGTCTCTTCGAATTATCAGTTTGGTTTGGCCTACTAGATTGATCTTTCTTGCAATAGGAGAAGTGCTTAGCTTTGGGTTCAATCTTGTGGTGTCCTTTCCCAGTGACAGCAGGGGCAGCAAGGCACGTATTGTATTGTTGCCATCGAGGATAAAAAGATGGGGTTTATATCATATTGCATGAGTTTATCCCTCTACATCATGTCATCTTTCTTAATGCGTTACTCTGTTCTTTATGAACTTAATACTCTAGATGCATGCTGGATAGCGGTTGATGTGTGGAGTAAAAGTAGTAGATGCAGGCAGGAGTCGGTCTACTTTTCACGGATGTGATGCCTATATACATGATCATGCCTAGATAATCTCATAATTATTCGCTTTTCTATCAATTGCTCGACAGTAATTTGTTCACCCACCGTAATACTTATGCTATCTTGAGAGAAGCCACTAGTGAAACCTATGGCCCCCGGGTCTATCTTTTATCATATAAGCTTTCAATTTACTTTTATTTGCATCTTTACTTTTCCAATCTATATCATAAAAATACCAAAAATATATTTATCTTATCATACTATCTCTATCAGATCTCACTTTTGCAATTGGCCGTGAAGGGATTGACAACCCCTTTATTGTGTTGGTTGCGAGTTCTTGTTTGTTTGTGTAGGTGTGTGGGACTTTTGAGGAGCCTCCTATTGGATTGATACCTTGGTTCTCAAAAACTGAGGGAAATACTTACGCTACTATTGCTGCATCACCCTTTCCTCTTCAAGGAAAACCAATGCAAGCTCAAGACGTAGCAGCCGTAAGTTCTGAAGTAGGCGCTTGCACTCGGCTTCGACAACCATAGCCGCGGCCTCCTGTTCTCCCTCTGAAACCCTATAGAAGGTCTACAGTCAAAGAAGACAACAATGATTAGTACAATCACTAGGTAGGTAGTGTTCATTTTTAATTCTCTAAAGCAGAAATTACCCAAAATCGATGGAACACAATGTCGGCCATTGTCTCGCACGTGACACTAGCGACCATCTCCCCTGGAGGGGCTGGGGCAACAGAGTACAACTCCCAGCTCAGTGCTAGCTATGGAACCTGACCCTCACCGGGCATCGTGACCCACCCAGGGAAGTGTTGCCGGCAAAGCGTGCCAAGGACCTGGTTGGGCCTGCGGACACCACGATCACGGGGGTATACCCAGCCCCTGCAGTATGACAAGGCCAATGCATTAGATATTAATTTGAAGGAACATGAAGGCAAAAGGTTAAAAAAGAGTAAATGCACTTACTTCAACCCTTTAGGCGCAATCAACCACCTCTGGTCGGGGGTCGTCGGCATGGGCGGGAGCTTTGTACCGCCACGCTTGTAGACCTTCTTGCCCTTCTCAACCATCTCGTCGTTGTTATAGCTATCATCTGAAAAGGTGTCCTCGCTACCATCCTCCGGGCCACTAGCCTCCGGAGTCTCGTGGGAAGAAGACGGCGGGACCGGAGTCTCATGGGAAGAAGACGACGGGAGCGGAGTCTCGTGGGAAGAAGATGGCGGAACCAGTGTCTTCTGGGATGAAGACCCCGTGACCGAAGTCTTTTGGGACGAAGACCCTGTGACCGGAGTCTTCTGGGATGAAGACTCTTGGACCGGACTCACGTGGGCCGAAGGATCGGCCACCTGAGTCTGGTGGGGCGAAGGATCGGCGACCGGAGGCTCATGGACCGGAGTCCGAGACGAGTCCACGTTAGACGGAGCAGTCTTGTGGTCGGGTGAATCAGCCGAGGGTGGCGGCGAGGAAGGCGTAGCAGCCTTCCTACCTCTCCCAGGGCCACGTCCACCTCTACCAGCCTTCTTCGTCCTCCCCCGACCTCTCCCAGCCGAAGTAGAAGCGCCCACCGCAGTTGTCTGCATACTATCTAGGAGCACTCTCCGGAGGGGCTGGGTGCAATAATGGAACCACCCCTCACAGTAGCGCTCGCAGGAGGCTCGAGGCGCTCTGGACCCTTGCACACCATCCTGTCAACACCTGTAATGACAAAAAGTAAACGAAATTAGTACAACATAAAAAAATTGGATACCTGACATGAACATAATAATATGTATATAATTTAAGTGTATCATCATCATGAACATAATAAAAATACACCCGATCAACAAAAATATATATGATGTTTTTGTATCATCATCATGTCCGGGGTCGATCATGGTGTCAGGGTGTCGGGGTGTCGGGGTCGGGGTGTGCTGTCAGGGTGTCGGGGTGTGGTGTCAGGGTGTCGGGGGTCAAGGTCGGGGTGGGGGTCAGGGTGTCGATTGTCGGGGTCTCAGGGTGTCGGGGTGTTGGGGTTGGGGTCGGGGTGTCAGTGGTCGGGGTCGGGGTCGGGGTGTCGGTGGTCGGGGTGTCAGGTGTGGGGGTGTCGATGGTCGGTGGTCGGGGTTGGGGTGTGGTGTCCGGGTGTCGGGGTGTCGTGCCTGGGTGTCGTGTCGGGGCTGGGGTGTCAGGGTGTCGGGGTCGGGGTCGGGGTGTGGGTCGGGGTGTGGTGTTAGGTTGTCGGGGTCGGGGTAAGGGTGTCAGGGTGTCGGGGTCGGGGTCGGGGTGTCGTGCCGGGGTGTCGTGTCGGGGTCGGGGTGTCAGGGTGTCGGGGTCGGGGTCGGGGTGTGGTGTCAGGGTGTCGGTTGGTCGGGGGTCGGGGTCGGGGTCGGGGTGTGGTGTCAGGGTGTCATGGGTCGGGGTGTCATGCCGGCATGTCGGGGTGTCGGGGGTCGGGGGTCGGGGTCTCTTTTTTCCTTGTCGTCTTCTCTTCTTCTTCTCCTCCTCCTCTCCTCTTTCTTCTTCTTCTTCTCCTCCTCCTCTCCTATTTCTTCTCCTCCTCCTCCTCCTCCTCCTCCTCCTCCTCCTCCTCCTCCTCCTCCTCCTCCTCCTCCTCCTCTTCTTCTTCTTCTTCTTCTTCTTCTCCTTTTCCTCTTCTTCTTCTTTTCTTCTTTCTTCTTCTCCCTCCTCCTATTCCTCCCTCCTCCTCCTCCTTCTACTTCTTCTTCTAAACTAAAACTAAAACTAATCTAAAATAAACTAAACTAAAACTAAAACTAATCTAAACTAAACTAAACTAAAACTATAACTAAAACAGAAACTAAACTAAAAGAAACAAAAAGAAACTAATAAAAAAAGGGGGAGGAGCTCACCTGCAGGAGGAGGAGGCGACCCGGTGAAGGGGGAGGCCGGACGGTCGGGGCGGCCGCTGGAGGAGGCAGCGACCCGGTGGAGGGGGAGGCCGGACGGCCGCGGCGGGACAGGGCGGGGACGGCGACGGGGCGGGGACGGCCGCGGAGGGACGGGGCGGGGACAGCCACGGCACGACTGGCCGACGTGGAAGGAGCAGCGGGGCCGCGGTGGAGGTCGGGGAGGGGTGCGTGGCAGTGGGGCGGCTGGCTACGCCGGACGGGGTCAGCGGCGGCGGCGCGGGCCAATGTGGGTGGGGGATAGCGACGAACGGGAGGGGGCAGGGGGGCAGGGCGACGTGGAAGGGGCGACGGGGTGCGGTGGAGGTCGGGGTGCCGCAGGGGAGGGGTGCGTGGCGGCAGGGCGGCTGGCTACGGCAGACGGGGTCTGCAGCGGCGGCGTGGTTGTGGGTGGGGAGGGAACGAGCGAGAGAGAGTGGAGAGAAGAGACAGAGGACGGGGGCAGGACGGCCGTTAACGTACCCGCCTCTTTGCCGTCCACCAACGGTCGGCAAACATTCTTTGCCATCCGCTTGCGGACGGCAAAGAGGTGGGGTCGGTGGGCTTGGGTTGGTTACACAATAACTGGACCCACCAACCTCTTTGTCGTCTGCCAGCGGACGACATAGTTTCTTTGCCGTTAGACAGCGGACAGCAAAGAGTTGGCTGATGGCAAAGACCTTGTTTGCCATCAGCCACTTCTTTGTCGTCCGTTTTCGTGTGGCTGACGGCAAAGACCTTCTTTGCCATCCGCCAGCGGACGACATAGAGTTGGCAGACGACAAATAAGCTAATTCCAGTAGTGATATACAACTCTTCTTTAAGAAATATCCATTTAAGGAATGCACTTTTAATATCCATTTGCCAGATTTCATAAAATATGGCAGTTGCTAACATCATTTGGACGGATTTACTGTCAGCGTCCGTCTTCCTCTTGAAGATCAATTTATATTCTATGGCTTGCCGATCATCAGACAAGTCCACCAAAGTCCACACTTTGTTCTCATACATGGATCCCATCTCAGATTTCACGGCCTCGGGCCATTTCGCGGAATCTGGGCTCATCATCGCTTCCTCATAGTTCGTAGGTTCATCATGGTCTAATAACATGACTTCCATAATAGGATTACTGTATCATTCTGGTACGGACCATACTTTGGAAGACCTACGAGGTTTTGTAGTAACTTGATCTGAAGTTTCATGATCATCATCATTATCTTCCTCACTAATTGGTGTAGGAATCACTGGAACTGATTTCTATGATGAACTACTTTCCAATTCGGGAGAAGGTACAATTACCTCATCAAGTTCTACTTTCCTCCCACTAACTTCTTTCGAGAGGAACTCCTTCTCTAAAAAGGATCCATTCTTAGCAACAAAGATTTTTTCCTTCGGATCTGTGATAGAAGGTGTACCCAAAAATTTCCTTTGGGTATCCTATGAAGGTGCACTTCTCCCATTTGGGTTTGAGCTTATTAGGTTGAAGCTTTTTCACATAAGCATCGCAGCCCCAAACTTTACGAAACGACAACTTTGGTTTCTTGCCAAACCACAGTTCATAAGGCGTCGTCTCAACGGATTTTGATGATCCCTGTTTAATGTGAATGTAGCTGTCTCTAATGCATAATCCCAAAACGATAGTGGTAAATCGGTAAGAGGCATCATAGATCGCACCATATCTAATAAAGTGCGGTTACGATGTTCGGACACACCATTACGCTGTGGTGTTCCAGGTGGCGTGAGCTGTGAAACTATTCCACATTGTTTTAAATGAAGGCCAAACTCGTAACTCAAATATTTTTCCTCCACGATCAGATCGTAGAAACTTTATTTTCTTGTTACGACGATTCTCCACTTCACTCTGAAATTCTTTGAACTTTTCAAATGTTTCAAACTTGTGTTTCATTAAGTAGATATACTCATATCTGCTCAAATCATCTGTGAAGGTCGGAAAATAACAATACCTGCCATGAGCATCAACACTCATTGGACCGCATACATCAGTATGTATTATTTCCAATAAGTCACTAGCTCGTTCCATTGTCCCGGAGAACGGAGTTTCAGTCATCTTGCCCATAAGGCACGGTTTGCAAGCATCAAATGATTCATAATCAAGTGATTCCAAAAGTCCATCAGCATGGAGTTTCTTCATGCACTTTACACCGATAAGACCCAAACAGCAGTGCCACAAATAAGTTGCACTATCATTATCAACTTTGCATCTTTTGGCATCAATACTATGAATATGTGTATTACCATGATCGAGATTCTATAAACCATCAACATTGGGTGTATGACCATAGAAGGTTTTATTCATGTAAACAGAATAACAATTTATTCTCTGTCTTAGATGAATAATCGTATTGCAGTAAACATGATCTAATCATATTTATGCTCAACGCAAACACCAAATAACATTTATTTAGGTTCAACACTAATCTTGAAAGTATAGGGAGTGTGCGATGATGATCATATCAATCTTGGAACCACTTCCAACACACATCGTCACTTCACCCTCAACTAGTCTCTGTTTATTCTGTAACTCCTGTTTCGAGTTACTAATCTTAGCAACCGAACAAGTATCAAATACCCAGGGGCTACTATAAACACTAGTAAGGTATACATCAGTAACTTGTATATCAAATATACCCTTGTTCACTTTTGCCATCCTTCTTATCCACCAAATATTCAGGGCATTTCCGCTTCCAGTGACCATTTCCTTTGCAGTAGAAGCACTCAGCTTCAGGCTTTGGTCCAGTTTTGGGCTTCTTCATGGGAGTGAAAACTTGCTTCCATTCTACTTGAAGTTCCCTTTCTTTCCCTTTGCCCTTTTCTTGAAACTAGTGGTCTTGTCAATCATCAACACTTGATGCTCTTTCTTGATTTCTACCTTCGTCAATTTCAGCATCACGAAGAGCTTGGGATCATTTTCGTCATCCCTTGCATGTTATAGTTCATCAAGAAGTTCCAGTAACTTGGTGATGGTGACTAGAGAACTCTGTCAATCACTATCTTATCTGCAAGATTAACTCCCACTTGATTCAAGCGATTGTAGTACCCAGACAATCTGAGCACATGCTCACTATTTGAGCTATTCTCCTCCATATTTTAGCTATAGAACTTGTTGGAAACTTCATATCTCTCAACTCGGGTATTTGCTTCAAATATTAACTTTAACTCCTGGAACATCTCATATGATCCATGACGTTCAAAACATTTTTTTAAGTCCCGGTTTTAAGCCATAAAGCATGGTGCACTAAACTATCAAATAGCCATCATATTGAGCTAGCCAAACGTTCATAACGTCTGCATCTGCTCCTGCAATAGGTCTGTCACCTAGCGGTGCATCAAGGACATAATTCTTCCGTGCAGCAAATGAGGATAAACCTCAGATCATTGCTACTATCATCCTTCAACTTAGTTTTCTCAAGGAACATATAAAACATAGGGAAGCTACAACGCGAGCTATTGATCTACAACATAATTTGCAAAATACTATTAGGACTAAGTTCATGATAAATTAAAGTTCAATTAATCATATTACTTAAGAACTCCCACTTAGATAGACATCCCTCTAGTCATCTAGATGATCACGTGATCCAAATAAACTAAACCATGTCCGATCATCACGTGAGATGGAGTAGTTTTCAATGGTGAACATCACTATGTTGATCATATCTACTATATGATTCACGCTCGACCTTTCGGTCTCCAGTGTTTTGAGGCCATATCTGCATATGCTAGGCTCGTCAAGTTTAACCCGAGTATTCTACGTGTGCAAAATTGGCTTGCACCCGTTGTATGTGAACGTAGAGCCTATCACACCCGATTATCACGTGGTATCTCAACACGAAGAACTGTAGCAACGGTGCATACTCAGGAAGAACACTTGTACCTTGAAATTTAGTAAGGGATCATCTTATAATGCTACCGATGTTCTAAGCAAAATAAGATGCATAAAGGATAAACATCACATGCAATCAAAATATGTGACATGATATGGCCATCATCATCTTGTGCTCATGATCTCCATCACCGAAGCATCATCATGATCTCCATCGTCACCGGCGCGACACCTTGATCTCCATCGTAGCATCATTGTCGTCTCGCCAACTATTGTTACTACGACTATCGCTACCGCTTAGTGATAAAGTAAAACAATTACATGGCGAGTGCATTGCATACAATAAAGCGACAACCATATGGCTCCTGCCAGTTGCCGATAACTTTGTTACAAAACATGATCATCTCATACAGCAATTTATATCACATCATGCCTTGACCATATCACATCATAGCAAGCCCTGCAAAAACAAGTTAGACGTCCTCTACTTTGTTGTTGCAAGTTTTACGTGGCTGCTACGGGCTTCTAGCAAGAACCGTTCTTACCTACGCATCAAAACCACAATGATTTTTCGTCAAGTGTGTTGTTTTAACCTTCACCAAGGACCGGGTGTAGCCACACTCGATTCAACTAAAGTTGGAGAAACAGACACTCACCAGCCACCTATGTGCGAAGCACGTTGGTAGAACCAGTCTCGCGTAAGCGTACGCATAATGTCGGTCTGAGCCGATTCATCCAACAATACCACCGAATCAAAATAAGCAGTATGACTATTATCGCCCACAACTCTTTGTGTTCTACTCATGCATATAACATCAACGCATAGACCTGGCTCGGATGCCACTGTTGGGGAACGCAGTAATTTCAAAAAAAATCCTACGATCACGCAAGATCTATCTCTAGCTGATGCATAGCAACGAGAGGGGAGAATGTGTCCATGTACCCTCATAGACCGAAAGCGGAAGCGTTAAGTAACGAGGTTGATGTAGTCGAACGTCTTCGCGATCCAACCAATCAAGTATCGAAAGCACGACACCTCCACGATCTGCACACGTTCAGCTCGGTGACGTCCCTCGAACTCTAGATCCAGCTGAGGCCGAGAGATAGTACCGTCAGCATGACGGCGTGGTGACGGTGATGATGAAGTTACCGGTGCAGGGCTTCGCCTAGGCACTACGATGATATGACCGAGGTGGAAAACTGTGGGGGGGCACCGCACATGCTTGGGAGAGAAACTTGTGTGCCTTTGGGGTGCCACCTGCCCCCGTATATAAGGAGGGAGGGAGAGAGGCCGGCCCCTAGGGGCGCGCCAAGTGTATGGAGTCCTAGTAGGAATCATTCCCCTTTTAGGAGTAGGAGAGAAGGAAGGAGAGAGGGAGTAGGAAAGGGCAAGGGGGGCGCCGCCCCCTTCCCCTAGTCCAATTCGGACCCATGGGGGGGCACCACCTCCCCTTGGCGTGCCTCCTCTATTTCCCATATGGCCCAATAAGGCCCATTACATCTCCCGGTGAATTCCCGTAACTCCTCGGTATTCCGAAAAATACCCGAATCACTCGAAACCTTTCCGATGTCCGAATATAGCCTTCCAATATATCGATCTTTATGTCTCGACCATTTTGAGACTCCTCATCATGTTCGTGATCTCATCCGGGACTCCGAACAACCTTCGGTACATCATATCACATAAACTCATAATATCAATCGTCATCGAACGTTAAGCGTGCGGACCCTACGGGTTCAAGAACTATGTAGACATGACCGAGACATGTCTCCGGTCAATAACCAATAGCGGAACTTGGATTCATATATTGGTTCCTACATATTCTATGAAGATCTTTATCGGTCAAACCGCATAACAACATACGTTGTTCCCTTTGTCGTCGGTATGTTACTTGCCCGAGATTCGATCGTCAGTATCATCATACCTAGTTCAATCTCGTTACCAGCAAGTCTCCTTACTCGTTCTGCAATACTTCATCCCGCAACTAACTCATTAGTCACAATGCTTGCAAGGCTTATAGTGATGAGTATTACCAAGAGGACCCAGAGATACCTCTCCGAAACACGGAGTGACAAATCCTAATCTTGATCTATGCCAACCCAACAAACACCTTTGGAGACACCTGTAGAGCACCTTTATAATCACCCATTTATGTTGTGATGTTTGGTAGCACACAAAGTGTTCCTCCGGTATTCGGGAGTTGCATAATCTCATAGTGTGAGGAACATGTATAAGTCATGAAGAAAGCAGTAGCAATGAAACTGTAATGATCATGATGCTAAGCTAACGGATGGGTCTTGTCCATCACATCATTCTCCTAATGATGTGATCCCGTTCATCAAATGACAACACATGTCTATGGCTAGGAAACATAACCATCTTTGATTAACGAGCTAGTCAAGTAGAGGCATACTAGGGACACTATGTTTTGTCTATGTATTCACACATGTACTAAGTTTCCGGTTAATACAATTCTAGCATGAATAATAAACATTTATCATGAAATAAGGAAATAAATAATAACTTTATTATTGCCTCTAGGGCATATTTCCTTCAATACGTGAATCATGTAAGGGAGTAATTATGCTTTAGTAAGAATATTGGTGTTAAGGTTTGTGATTCCCTATGGAGGTACGAAAGTCAATAATTATACAATGAAGTTACATCCTACTTATGGTTCATTATTCAGTGTTATTTATGTTCAATGCTTGTTTCTGACCATTTGGTTGGTCGCTTCTCAATCTATTTGCTAGCATTCATTTGTACTAAGTGAGAATGCTCCTTTTGCATCCAAATCTTAAACCCAAAATTGTGCCAAATGAGTCCACCGTACCTACCTATATGCGGTGTTTCCATGTCGTTCCAAGTAAATTTGTATGTGCCAACTCTAGTTTTCAAAATGAATTTCCTTTTTGTGTGCCCGTACTGCTCATGAAGCGGCAGGGGGTGGCCAATATTTTCCATGCTAGGTATTTTATTCTCACGATGAGTGTTTATTCAGTTGTCATTGCACGAGAGTGTGGCAGGTAATAGTGATGCCCAATCTCGAAATGAAAAGAAATACTATGATAATGAATTCCTTGGAAAGTGTTGGTATGAAAGGCACCCGTGGATGCTGCTAGCCATGGATTGTGAAAGAATGGTGGAAAGAAAATAAACTTTACTTTTTGTTTGGGAATCGCCTATGATTTATCTAGCATGGAAGATATTGGGAATTCTCGGTTGTTTTCGTTCATAGGAAAAGCATGCCTCACAAAATAATTTTATCTCTCAATTTAAGCTATGAGCTCTGGCAGCTCTACAAATCTCTGCTTCCCTCTACGAAGGGTCTATATTTTTTACTTTTATGCAATTTTATTTTATGTTGAGTCTCCATCTTCTCTTATAAAGCACCAACTAGGGAACACTATTGTCATACTTGTGCATTGGATGTAGTTAATATTTGAGTGTGTTTCATGGATGGATCAATGATTGAGCATAATGGGCTAGGGATAACTTTCTTTATCGTTGATATTTTGAAAGACATAGTTTCTTGTTAATATGCTTGAGAATTGATATTTCCATGTCAAATTATAGACTATTGCTTTGAATCATTCAGGTCCAAATGTCCATGCTACAAAGAAAAGAATATATGATGAATATGTTAGGTAGCATTCCACATCAAAAATTATGTTTTTATCATTTATCTACTCGAGGACGAGCACGAATTAAGATTGGAATGCTTGACATGTCTCCAACATATCTATAAATTTTTATTGTTCCATGCTATTATATTATGAATCTTGGATGTTTTATATACATTTACTAGCAACTTTATATCATTTTTTGGGACTAACCTATTAACTTAGTGCCCAATGTCAGTTGTTGTTTTTTACTTTGCAGAATATCAATACCAAACAAAGTCCAAATGCCACGAAACTTTTTGGAGATTTTTTGCTCGCAAGAAGAGACCCTGGAAGATTCTGAAGGCCATGAGAGGATGGGCCAGTGGGCCACTAGGCACCAGGGCGCGCCAAAGTTCGTGGGAAGTGGGTCCCAAGTGGCTCCATTTGACCTACCTCCGCCTCTATAAATACTCTAAAATCCCAAAACCCTCAGGCGAGTCGACAAAATACTTTTTTCACCGCCACAAGTTCCAGAACCACGAGATTCAATTTAGAGGCCTTTTCTGGCACTTTGCCAGAGGGGGCAACAATCACGAAGGGGTTCTTCATCATCCTTGCTGCCCCTCCGATGAAGCGTGAGTAGTTTACCACAGACCTACAGGTCCATAGTTAGTAGCTAGATGGCTTCTTCTCTCTTTTTGATATTCAATACAATGTTCTCCTTGATGTTCTTGGAGATCTATTTGATGTAGTGACTTTTTGCGGTTTGTTTGTTGGGATCCAATGAATTGTGAGTTTATGATTTGATCTATCCATGAATATTATTCGAGTTTTCTCTGAACTCTTTTATGCATGATTGTTATTGCCTTGTATTTCTTCTCCGATTTATTGGTTTGGTTTGGTCAACTAGATTTATTTAACTTGCCATGGGAAGAGGTGCTTTGTGATGGGTTCGGTCTTGCGGTGCTCAATCTTAGTGACAGAAAGAGACATTACATGCATGTACCATTGCTATTAAGGGTAACAAGATGGGGTTTATTCATACGTGAGTTTATCTTGTCTACATCATGTCATCTTGCCTAATGCATTACTTCGTTTTTCCATGAACTTTATACACTAGATGCATGCTGGATAGTGGCCGATGTGTGCAGTAATAGTAGGAGATGCAGAATCGTTTCTGTCTACTAATCTTGGATGTGATGCCTATTTACATGATCATTGCCTTGGATATCGTCATAATTATTTTCTTTTGTATCAATTGCCCAACAACAATTTCTTTACCCACCGTGTGCTATTTTCTCGAGAGAAGCCTCTAGTGAAAACTATGGCCCCCGGGTCTATCTTTTATCATATAAAAATTCTAGAAATACCTTGCTGCAATTTTCTTTTATTTATTTTATTTTGTATGTTAGTTAGATGTATTTATCAAATCCTATATAGTTTAATCTATCTCAATACCGTTGAGGGATTGACGACCCCTCTACGCATTGGGTTGCAAGTAATTGTTGTTTGTGTGCAGGTGTTGTTTACATAGTGTTGGTTGGTTCTCCTACTGGATTGATAACCTTGGTTTATAACTGAGGAAAATACTTATCTCTATTGTAATGCATCATCCCGACCTCTTCAAGGAAATCCAACATAGCTCACAAGTATTAATAGGACAATACTCATATTCATTTATTCATCGGAACATATTATTATTTCCCTATTCATAAAGCAATCACTTGAAGAAGCAACATGCTTCGGGACTATATACATGCCCGTGTGTGGTGTGACCAATCTAGTATGTACGCAAATGATCAATTTAGCTTAGCACATTTAGATTCCAACCATGCAAGGTATGAATTCATTGATTCTAAGCATCCTATAATCCCATATGTTAACCACCAAATACTAACCAATGGGAACCTGTGGAATTAAGGAAGAAGATTAAACGTGAGGTAATATTGAGTGGTCCATCTTGCATCATGGCTTTGGGTTGGAGTAACATTGCAATGGCGCCATCCCACATAACAGCTTCGCCCTGGCAAGGAGCCAACTTCGTCCTTCACAAATGTTGCAAACAAAATGCTACAAAACCACATTAGTCCATAACAAGTTGAAATCGTTACCAATAACAAGTGTGACAATTGTGGACGGACATGCCCACTTAGTTGGGTTCATCCTTCCCTCGTGAAGCACATGGCACTTCTTATTTTTGTCGCAGTCAAGGAAGGTGATCCCCTAAAATAAAACTTGTTGTCTATGCGTGACTTCATCAATGGGATAAACGGCTTCACCACATGCAATACGAGTAGACCTCCTCGTAAACATCTAGGCAAAAAAGATCCAGTCCAATACATTCATACACAAAGTGATCCTAAGTGAAACATATGACAAAAATCCTCTAAAAACATCAACAAATTCACGTTCAGCTAAAATTTTGGATAAAAACATACAAGAACCTAAACATGGAAATGTTAGGCCTATAGAACACAGATTTGCGAAAAAATAGTTGGAACTGAAAACAAGCCGGGAGAGAGATCCGACGAGGGTTTGGAGAGATTTGGAGGAAGAAGAGAGAGGAGATTGAAAAATTAGATTGATTTGCCTCCTCCTTAGGCTCATATGGTCGATATTACAAGAAAATGTGTTGGCGCATACCTAGTACAACCAATGGTACAAGCACTAGCGCTTAATGAGAAAACTGACCTTTTGTTGCTCTAGCCACGCAGATGGTACGACAGATGGCACAAGTGCTCAATGCTCGTACCGTCCACCTTCATGGCAAAATGGACCTTCTGTTGCGCTAGCCATGCAGATGGTATGACAAATGGCATGAGTGCTCAATGCTCGTGTCGTTAGCCATCGTGGAAAATGATACCTTCTGTAAGTCCCTGCAAGAACTTGGTACAACCGGCGGTACGAGCGCTCATGCTCGTACGTTAGCCGTATTTTGCTGTGGCACTGTTGGCTTGCCTATCCTCCTCTAGCACGTCTGCTGGTACGGCTGTGATGGGTTGTACATGCACCATCTTTTACCCTAGATGTCTTAATTGAATTTTTCTTCGGGGTTTTTCTTCTTAAGACTGAGACGTTAGTTCCAACATATTCAAAAGGCAAAATTTCCAGACTTTTTAATATAAGCACAACACCTAGTAACTTTTTAATGTCAATAACAACCATCTTCTTCTTCTTCTTCTTCTTATTCTTCTTATTCTTCTTCTTCTTCTTCTTCTTCTTCTATAAACTAAACTTCAGCACTCTTTAAACAAACAAAATAAAAGCAAAACAAACTTACTCACTCTACCTTATTTGCATGGGGTGCTTCCCATGAAGCGCTTTATTTTTGGTTGGTTAGCTTGACCGAAGTGATAGTTACTTCTCTTTGAGTGCAGGAACGCCTAGCCCGTTGAGGGAGTTATGGACTAAGGGGTCCTCGGGATGTTGGCCCATCGAATATGGGTCGAATTGGTGAAGCCGTACAACAACAGGAGATCAATGAAGCCATGGTGTGCCCTCCAAGTCAAGGATAGGCATGATCTCTTTAGCAATGAAGTTGTGGATCTATCTCCGGTAACCCTAACCCTACCGATGTCTATATAAACTGAGGGTTGTAGTCTTTAGGGCCAGAGCCATATTCATAACCTCATCGCCTTAGGGTTTAGCTCATGCTGATCTCGAGGTAGATCTACTTTGTAAACCATACTATACATCTAATACAAACAAGCAAGACGTAGGGTATTACCTCTTCGAGGGGGCCTAAACCTGGGTAAACACTGTGTTCGTCGTCCCTTGTTACCCATCGATCCTAGATCCACAACTCGGGACCCCCTACCCCGAGGTCTGACAGTTTTGACACTGACATTGGTGCTTTCATTGAGAGTTCCGTTGTGTGGTCGCCCGAAGGATTGATGGCTCGCCTAATCATAAGAGAAGGCATCAGACCCGGGGACTTCTTTGTCCCTGGTCAACTCTTCACGTTCAGCAGCATCATGCTACACGCTGACCTGACTGGCCGTTTGGATTAGATCGACAACTTCGCTCCTGAACACCGAATTCGATTTGGTAATCTGGAATATGTTGCGGACATGCGGGGCGATCTGGTTTTCGTCGGATTCACTACCCCCTTCCGCACCCTCGTGGGCCTCGCCATGCCCGCGCTGGAGTCCCCCTCCGATCCAATCTACAGATCGGCCCCTGCCCTCCAGAGAGCTTCGAGCCAAGAGGGCTCCGCTTCAAGTGGGAGCCAGACTCCACCCACGGTTGGGTCTGCTGTGTCGGCGGAGGACCTATCCTCGACCTTCGAGGCAGAATCAGGAGGCAGAGGCCAAGAGTCAATATCAGATGAACTTCCCCGTCACAATGCTCCTCTGGCCTTAAGCCCTTACGACGAGCTGGCAACCGATGGCTAGGGTCACCCCCGGCCCAAAGCAACTTGATCTCGAATCCCAGTGTGGAAACCACACGCAAAAACCAAGGCCCGTCCTTAGTCCCCGGTGACAATCTGGACCCTCTCAAGGATCCAGTGCAGTACCCCAAGTTTAGCTTGGCTTGTGGAAACCAAGGACCAGCCAGGGCACTAACTGCCTCCCACCCCAACGGAATTTGGCCTAGAGCCCTCAAATTCGGCGACCCTCGCTATGTTAAACGAAGCGCTAGACCGAATCCAGAAAATGACCATCCAGGAGGACCTATCCTCCGCTCACAACCATCAACCCTTCGAAGCATACCACGGGGAATTTTACGTCCCACCCACCACCCACTTGGTAGCCACTGTCGATGATTTAACCGATATGCTAGATTACAATTCGGAAAACGCCGAATACATGGACAAGGATAGCGGAGCCACGTCTAATACCGATGCTACCCCCTGTCACCGGTCGCTGGTCGGCCACGTCCACCTATGATTTTTACATGGTGGACACTCCCAAGGACGGCGATGGCACTCCTAATCAGGAAAAAGATAAGCCCGAAGATGAGCCACCCAAGCGCCAAAAACAGTGTCATCGATCAAAGCCACGTCGAAGCCAGGCAAGTAACATGGACTCTGCGGAGAATGGCACCGCAAATAATACGGATGACCTCGCCGGAGCTGCGGCTAACGAGCATCATCAAGATGACCCCGCGGGGCAGGAGGACCCATTCAACCCGGAAAACCCCCGACGACTCCGAAGATAGCAACTACCTCCCACTCTGTGAAGTGGAGGCCAGTCTTGGTGAAGACGATTTCATCATCCCCAAAGACTCGCTGAAGCAGGAACGGTTCAAGCGGAGGCTTCTATCCACCGCCCGCAGCCTGAAGAAACAAAAGCGCAAAATCATGGCCGAGCAGGACACCCTCAATGATCGATGGACCAAAGTCCTAGCCGCCGAAGAAGGGTAAGGTCATGAACAACCAATCAAAAGCTATCCAAGAGAAGATTGCTGCCGCAGTTCGACGATGAAGCCGTAGAGACAACACGTCCAACATACACACGCGTCGAACAACCGGACCGCCCCCCTAGAGGACGGGACAGAGAAGCTGACAAGGCCGAGCACCCCACTGACCTACCTCGCCGTCATGGCAAGGATCAAGTGCGGCCCACCTGTGAGTATGACCCGCCACGACCTAGATGTTCGAGGAGGCCATACCATGTCCATCTAGGGACCCAGAGAAGATCCATCCACTCAATTGGAGGGATATTACGAGTGGTCGAATCGAGACGATAGAATCTGGGAGAAGCAGCAAACTCGGATGTCCGAAGACCTCCGACGAGATGTAGCTCGAGTTCGGGGCGCCGCACGCCCCTTGTGTTTCATAGTGAGGGTAATGCAACACCAATTCCCAGAAGGCTTCAAGCCTGTGAACATTGAACCATACGACGGAACCATAGATCCGGTCGTATGGATAGAGGATTTCCTCCTCCACAATCACATGGCGCGAGGAGATGACCTTCACGCCGTCAAATATCTTCCACTAAGGCTTAAAGGTTTGGCTCGACACTGGTTGAATAGCCTTCCCGAGGACTCTATAGGCTATTGGGAAGAGCTTGAGGACGCTTTTCGAGCGAACTTTCAGGGCACCTATGTCCGGCCTCTGGACACTGAAGACCTAAATCACATCACACAACAGCCCAGAGAATCTGCCTGACAATTTTGGAACCAATTCCTGATAAAGAAAAACCAGATCATCGACTGTCCGGATGCCAAAGCCTTGGCCGCTTTCAAGCATAATGTCAAGGATGAATGTCTTGTAAGACACCTCAGCCAGGACAAACCAAGAACTATAGCAGCCCTTACTTCTCTCATGACCCGCTTTTGCGCGGGCGAAGACAGTTGGCTCGCTCGAACAAACGCCAACCCCGACACACCCGGTACCTCCGAGGTTCGGGACAGAAATGGAAAGCCTAGACACAACAAGAGTAAACATCGCCACAATGACGACAAGGGCGAGGATACGAAAATAAATGTCGAATTCCAAAATCAGAAGTCCGGACCCCAAAAGAAAGCCCCTAAAGGCAACAGCGACAGCCCATCCAGACTAGACGCAATCCTGGACAGGACTTGCCAGATCCACAACACTCTAGAGAAGCCCGCCAACCACTCCAACCGTAATTGTTGGGTGATGAAGCAGGCCAGTAAGCTTACAGCCGAGGACTCAGGCAAAAGCCCACGAAGAGAGGACGATGATGAGCCCGTAGGCCGAATAGTGGAGGCCAGAAACCCTTCCCTTTTGAGGTCAATACAGTGAATATGATCTACACAACCCACATAACAAAGAAGGAAAGGAGGCGAGCGCTGCGAGACGTATATTCTGTCGAGCCCGTAGCGCTGAAGTTCAATCCATGGTCAGCCTACCCGATCACTTTTGATCGTAGGGATCATCCAACCAGTATATGCCATGGAGCATCCGCAGCCTTAGTACTCGACCCCATCATCGACGGATTCCACCTCACTAGATTCCTAATGGATGGGGGCAGTAGCCTCAGTCTGATATACGCAGACACAGTGAGGAAGATGGGGATCGCTCCGTCAAGGATCAAACCCAATGACACCACCTTCAAGGGGGTCATTCCGGGAGTGGAGGCCCGCTGCATAGGCACTATGATGCTTGAAGTAGTGTTCGGCTCTTCGGACAACTTCCAAAGCAAGGACTTGATCTTTGACATCGCACCTTTTCACAACAGCTATCATGCCCTCCTTGGCCGAACGATGTTCGCCAAGTTCAATGTCCTCCCGCATTACGCGTACCTCAAGTTGAAGATGCCTGGCCCTTTGGGTGTCATCACCATCAACGGCAACACAGAACTCTCACTTAGGACCGGCCCATACTAGCGGTCAAACACCAAACCGGCCCATACAGGTCCGAATGCCGACCAGCCGTAAAGGCCCGCGACAACAGTAAACGGGTTTGAACCCGTTCCCCGTCATGGGAACCCGCATGCGTTCGCTGCAAATAGGGATGCGCGCCCCACAACATACCCACATTCTTTGCGCTCCATGTGCCTCATTAGCACAATTTCGCACTCAAAATACCATGAGCACCCATGAGGCATATATCAATAAATCCGAAGTACATGTTCGGCTAACCCGAACTTTTGAATCACCTCATCTTCGGACGACCCGGGGGCCAATTCCGGAAACCCCCCAAGCATAAAGCTTCACCAACAGGATCCTCGCCCCACAAGGTCTCGTCGAAGGTCCCAACCTCCACCTCTCAGAAGCAAAGGCGGAGACGTGCAGCAGGGCATAATGAAGGCTTTGGCTCACGCATCAAGGCCCTGTGTAAACCTTTACTCTGTATTTTTTCTTACAAATAATGCCTTTGCAATTCCGATTGTACGGTTAGACGTCTCGAGCCTGTGAGAAATAATAAAAGCGCCCTTTATGGTGTTCGGATATCCGCATCTTGTGATTGTCTATTTCCTTTCCGATTCTCCCAACGCTCTTCGAACAGCACCGCATAAAAACATGACTGGTTAACTAACCTAGAGCTGATTTCCCCATCAGCTCAGTACCCCAAGTCCGACACTACTTTCCGCTGAGTGTTCGGCGTCTCGGATATTGCACTATATGCGTCAAGTTCTGAACTACGTCTTAGGTCAACAGTTGGGTTGCCCAGCTCCTGAGCTTGCCCCTTATGTTCTGCACGTTCGGCTAAGAGGGCAAAGGGAGAACCCCTGTGATTGTACTTCTGTCTCACCCAGTCAAGTACCTCAAAAGGAGAAAGCCGAAAATTGACCGCCATAATAAGCATGAACTGATCAGTGATCCGATGACGAGGTTTGACTCTAAAAATCATTGGCAATTTCGCCATGTCACACGAAGGGTTCGTCTTGACACAAACCACATGATCGGAAAGGGTAGGCATTTCCCCCAAGTACATTACAAAACACAGGGGGCTAGTCCTTAGCCCCCACCGTCAAGCTCCTAAGGCTAAGTGAAAGCAGTAAACCCGAATAGTCTGATTGCCTAGTTTTTCTCACACGCTACCGCCTCCGGGTACCAAGATGTTGGCTAAGGGTAACAGTACGGAGACAAAACACCCCTCGTGACATTCACCTGGGGGCTGAAGCTGACGACTGGTAGCTTTCAGAATAAACATACGGCCCAATAGGAGTCAAAATTAAAATCATGACAATATGAAACAAGTCAAGAGGCTGCATTATAAAGCACAAGGTCCACTTGGTACAAATTTAATATAGACATTCAAGCATTACATGTTTTGAACACTAGCCCTCTATCGCCCGCTCGCCATTCATCACCTGCGCAAAGTACTGCTTAGGACAACGATGCTCTTTTCCCTTGGGGGAGGACTAGTGGCCAAGTCCATTGGATTAATCTTCGGTCGATGCACCATGGTCTTCGCAAACGCAAGCCTCGCCCCCTCAAGGTACGCAGAGCGCTTCATGGCGTCAATCTGGAGCGGCACCTCTCATAGCTTCTATAGCAGACCTAAGTAGGTGTCCCGAATGGGCTCGGCGGACCACAGACTGACACAGAGGTCCTTCACGACCAGCTCGGACATCTGATGCATCTCCATCAGCTGCTTCATTTGATTGCTGAGGAGGGGAGGACGCTCGAAAACCAAAAACTGTGACCAGAAGAGCCGTTGCGTGGAGTCCTCCTCGTGCGTAGCATAGTGCTTCGCCGTGGCCGCCACATTCTTCGGAAGTTCGGCGAAGACGCCTGTGGAGCACCAGACCTGCATCAGCAGGGCGAATCTGTTGCCTCCGAACACACTCTATGGTAAGTATTTCTTACCATTTGCAATTTGCCCGACTTGGCAGAGCTCTTCCCAAACAGCTCGTGCATCAGTCCTCGCCTCCTGGAGCTCTTTCTCCGCCTTGGACAGCTAGGAGGATCGCTCCTCCTTTTCCTTCTCAAGGAGCTCCAGCTTCTTGGTGGCATCCTGGAGCTCCACTTGCACTTCGGTTACGCGAGCCTCATGCTGCCCACCAACGAGCTTGGCCTTCTCGAGCTCGGCCACCGCCTCGTCAGTGGTCGTTTTCTTTGCAGCCGCCTGGGCCTCAGCTTTCTTCAGGGCCTCCCTCAAGTCGATCCATCTCCTCAAGTGTCGCGGCATTAGCAGCCGCGGCCGCGGAAGATGCCTGCATCAGCAAAAGAAATGTCGATATTATTAATTGGACTACCGAATTTGATCCTCTACAGGCTTCTCTGAAGTCCTTGCAGAGTCTCGGTGGCTACTATATACATGGCCTATCCAAACTAAGGACTAAATCCGATTTATGAGAAACGAGCATTACTTGAACCTCAAAGCCTGTTAGTAGGCCTTGAACAGCGTTGTTTAGTCCGAAATGAAGGGACTGAACACCCTGTATAACCGCACTCATAAGAGTGTGGTGCTCGTCGATGACGGCAGAGTTGTCCACCAACTCCGCTAGCACGTCCGGCCAGCCCACCTTCCCCAACACCTTCCCCGTCAAAATGAGGTACCGGCTCCCTTGGGGGCTCGGGAGCCGAATTCGATAGGGGTTCGGATGATCTGAATCCCCTCCCCGCGTCAGCCAGGAGGGATGCATCCCCCTCGTCTCCAACGACCGAGACGTTGGCCTCGGCCATGGTGGCGTCGACTTCCTCCCCTGAGTTTGGAGGAGGATGGGTCTTTTGCAACAACACCTCCCCGAGCTCTTCGGGGATTAGAGGAAGTGCGGAACGTGAGTCGTTGTCCGCCAGTTCGGTGGGCAGGGACGTCCCCTCCGAGGTCTCTTCGATGGGGTGGCCATGCAAAGAACTACACCGCCAAGAAAAAACAATCAATCTATGTTCTACCAGGGACTACTACAGAATAAGGCAACTGAAAAGGCAACGATATATACCTGGTCGCATGGGCTTGACCCTGGGTCCCTTTTTTGGGAGCTCCTCGGATGCTTCGGACACCTCGTCCGAGCTGTCAGACAGGACTAGCTTGGCTTAGCACCACCTCTTCAGGGCCGAAGAAGTTTGAACCTCCTCGACATCACCAGACGCCGCCCTCTTCTTAGAGTGCGAGGAGGAACTTTCCTCCTTGTCCCCATCCTGTACGGATGAGGCCGCAGCGTCCCCGGACCGGTTACCCGACCGAGCCCTGTGGCAGAGCCCCTCCCTGACCCCTGGTACCTCCGTCCTCTTGCCCTTCTTGACGGACACCTTGTAAGGCACCACGACTAACAACTTCTAGCTGTTAGGATCGAGGCCCCTCTAGCAGCAGCACCGGGCCGCTGATCTTCTCAGCCTTGGCAAGCCAGCCCTGCAAAATCCACATAAAGAGGTTCGGATCAAATCGTATGATGCGAATATTCGAACTCATGTTGAGACAAGTGCCACTCACCTTCCTCGGAGGGTTCGTAGCATCGAGGCCGATGTCCTCCCCCTCGACCGGCCAATCCTTCTCTGGTTTGAATAGCAGACTCCACACTTTCTTGTGGGTCGTGCCGAAGAGATGTTTCATGGTGGCCGGATCCTCGGGATCATATTCCCACATTGGCTTGGCCCTCTCCTGGCAGGGGAGGAGTTGACGATGGAGCATGATCTGAATCACGTCGACTAGCCTCGCACCGGTCTCCATTACGCTAACGACATGCTTTTGCAGCGCCTTGTAGTCATCGGCAGACCCCTAGTCCGGGCTCTTGGTGGTCCATGAGGCCAGCCTGGTAGGGGGTCCGGATCTAAATGCGGGAGCCGCCGCCCAGCCGGCTCCCCTTGGCTCGGTGATACAAAACCACTCCTTCTGCCACATTTTGACGGTGTTGACAAAATGGCCCGCCGGCCACTAGACCCGCGTCAGTTTACTGATCATGGCCCCGCCGCAGTCCGCATGTTCCCGCCAACTACCTTGGGCTTGATGTTGAACACCTTTAGCCACAGGCTGAAGTGTGGCTGGACTCGGAGGAAGGCCTCGCAGAAGATGATGAAGGACAAGATGTGGAGAAGGGATTTGGGGGCTAGATCATGAAAATTTAGCCTATATAAGAACATCAACCCTCTCACAAAGGGGTGCAGGGGAAATCCAAGCCCCCTAAGGGAGGAAAATGACCCTTTCGCCCGGCTAGGGCGTAGGGATGATCTGGCCCTCTTCGGGGGGCCGATGGGCAATGTCAGCCGACAAGTAGCCGGCCTGCCTCAGCTTCAGGATGTCACCCTCGATGATGATGGAGGCCTCCCACTTCCCATTGGCGCCGGATCTGGCCATGGCTGAAGGGGATGGGGTGGGATTTGCTGAGGAAGCAGAGAAAAGGGGCGCCAGAGCTCTAAGGATCTACGTGAGGGGAAGGTGGAAGAAGGCATGGGATGATTACTGTTGTAGCTCCCCCTTTATAGGCTATTGACGAGCCAGGGGCTCCTTTTTTCACGCCATTGGCTTCTCCACTTCCCGATACGCTCGCAACATTATGTGTGGGGAGGGGGATCGAAATCATTGATCATATCCCCCGAAAGGCGGGGCACGATCTCCACATTAATGAGACGTGTTAGACGTGGCATCGGCCTTGAGCCGCGCTTCGAGAAACACTAACCACTCGGTGTTATGAGCGGGCGTGACTCTTTGTTGGAGAGGAAAAGTTGCCAGGCGAAGGCACTGTTTACGCTTGAACAGTTTCTTTTGCCTTCGTTGCTAAGGAAAACTGCCATTTCAGATTCCGGACATCACTTGGCTCCGAACATGAACAAAGCACACTGAAGAACTCGCCTCGCAAGCCTAATACTGTTGGGTGAGCGGATGCCAGATACAAGCCTTGGCGTTGGAGGCAAGTTCGGGGGCTACTGAGGGAGTTATGGACTAAGGGGTCCTCAGGACGTTGGCCCATCGAATATGGGCTAAACTGGTGAAGTCGTACATCGGCAGGAGATCATTGAAGCCGTGGTGTGCCCTCTAAGTCAAGGATAGGCATGATCTCTTTATCCCTTATTGTAATCTATCTCCGGTAACCCTAACCCTACCGGTGTCTATATAAACCGAGGGTTGTAGTCTTTAGGGCTAGAGCCATATTCATCACCTCATCGCCTTACGGTTTAGCTCATGCTGATCTCGAGGTAGATCTACTGTGTAAACCATACTATACATCTAATACAATCAAGCAGGACATGGGGTATTACCTCTTCGAGAGGGACTGAACCTAGGTAAACATTGTGTTCGTCGTCCCTTGTTACCCATCGGTCCTAGATCCACAACTCAGGACCCCCTACCCCGAGGTCTTCCGGTTTTGACACCGACACCCATTGCTCCTAGCGTTCGGGATATTGTCTCGTGTGTACATCTTCACCTTCTTTTCCTAGGGAAGTACTTCATAAATGGATTCTTTGACGGAAGGTCAAATCTCACATTTTCGTCAAAAACGTTAATGGTAGCTTTGATGGTCTTAAGAACGGTCTACCTAGTATAATTGGTGCTTGGTGCAGCAAAGTAAATCGGGTCGCCCCGAAATATCAGATCGCCCCCACTTCGCTTGACTGGGCGACACGGGCGGCCTCCCATCCAATCTCCAGTGCCGCCTCCTCCATTATTCCTCCCTATCGACGACATGCCCTCAACTTTCTTCTTCTTCTTCTTCTTCTTCTTCTTCTTCTTCTTCTTCTTCTTCTTCTTCTTCTTCTTCTTCTTCTTCTTTGACTCTTCCTAGCGGGGGCATCTCTGCCAAGCGGCTAGTCAGATCACCATATGTAATATTAGATGGCCAAAGCGCACTTGTTGCGTCCTCTCCCCATTATCTCCCATTAGAGCCAGCCATGGAGCGTTCACCATCCCCAAGTGGTGTAAGGTGAGGCGGACATGATGTCTTCAACTCCAGCATGAGATGCCATCATCCAGCGGTGCATCGGTCTGATCTATGGCTTCCCTATAGATGATTCATGTGATGGCTTACGGGCGATGCTATCATTGGGGTACGTGATTTAGCTTACTGGCTTTGTGTTCTCTAACATCATGACTTCAATGGTGTGCTGGACTGTTCGGCTGGTCCGCTGGTGCTTGGTGATAGTGGTGCAGTGATTAGTGGCAGATCTAGCGGCTTCATCATCTACGCCACTTCGGCCAGCGGTGCCGGACTCGCCGTGACCACCGAAAGGTCTTCACCAGGGATTCTCTCTTCAGATCCGGTGGTTGTGTTCAGCAGGGAGATGCAAACTATGGCGATGATTTGACGGAGAGGGATGGTTGTGGAGCGGTGGTGGTCTGGCATGCAGCTGCTGGGCCCGGGATCGCGGGAAAGTGGCGGCGACAACACATAAGTGACGTTGATGGTGGTGCTACTCGAGCATCTGGTCTCGAGCTGCGGGGTGAAAGCCAAGGTCTGACATGTGTCAGTTATACCTGGCAATGGTGATGGCTTTCCGTCGTTACCTTGTTGAAGGCATTGCTTAGATATGTTCAGACTGGTTCTTCAGGGTAAAAAGTAGATTCTGACGTTGGCTGGTTGTATCCGGTGACAGCGGCGATTGAGCGCCCCTCCCTTCCTGAAGACGTTGTTGTTAAAGAACCTCGGTGTATGTGTGATGTCATAAGATGGTTGGTGTGAATATGGTCATTGTTGTAGTTTGCGGATTGCGGATCCAAGCTAGGGTTTTTTCATTTTTCCTCGTTTACATATAGCTTTGGTCTTACATGACTTTGTTATTTGTCAGCGTGTTTTGTGTGTGTGTATGTGTTGATGTTGGTTGTGTGCATCATAGCCATGCAAAGGTCGGATGTGTGCTCATTATATTTGTATAATTGGTGTAATGAGATCTTCAGGCATATCAACAATACGTCTCCTCCCTTTGTCCCTCCTCCAAGAAAAGGCGGTTAGGATTTCTGCCTCCCGTCGTCGGCGCCGCCGATCTCCCATGTCTCCTGTGGCCTTAGGGCCATGGGTGCGCGGTGGATCCCGGCCCTTGTCGACGGGAGGGCTCCGTTTTCAGGTGCTTCTTCAAGTTTTGTTAGGGTTTGTGTCTTGTTCAAGAAGATGAGACGGCGACAACTTCTTAAAGATGGAATAAAGTTCTCCCCGCCTAGCCCCCGTCCCAATGGCGTGTCTAGCATCGTCGGAGGGCGTGTGGAGGTGTGTCTCCGGCGAATCTCGCGATATTTGGTTGGTGGTTGTTTTTGGTGGATCCGCTCGGATCCGGTCTTTGTTCGTCTTTGTTCATGTGTCTTCAGGTTGGATCCTTCCGATCTAAAATTCTCTTTATCGATGGCGGTTGCTGTTCTGGGGCGTTGGCCCTATGGGACCTTAGCACGACGACTTTCTGACTGTCTGCTACAACAAGTTGTACCCGCTCCGGTGTTCGTTGTACTGTCATGATTGAAGATGAATAGATCGACAGTTTCCCACAAAAAACAAAAACAAAATCAAATCATAACAGAGCAATCATCAATTTGAAGGACTACAAGTTGTTTTTAGAGTCGGTTGAACTTGTAAACACGCTTTATGTTTTTCAAAACAAAAAAGTATCGAGCTCAGAACCGAAAGTATATTTACCACAGCTGACACTGCTACAGTTCGTTGGAGGGGGTGAGATCTTAAGTCTCAGTTTGCCGCGTAACGAATTTCGGACGAGTCTCTCCGACCGCCACACAGCAACTTTTCCCAGTCACAGAAATCACACCAACTTCTTCCCCAGTTCAGCTCACATCTCCTTCAGTCCATTCTGAGGGGCGTCTCTACCCAACTCCAATGCCTTCCAAACCCTAGCCCTCACCCCTCGGCCCCTCGCTGCCATGCCAGATCTGAGCACCGTCTGTCCCGAACTGTCTGCCGACGCCGCCGTGGACCTAGTGGGCGGGGATGCGGCCGCTGACCCCGCGACGGCAGCGGCGGCGGCGGCGACGGAATCCTCCTCCGGCGGCGATGGCGCTCCCATTATCCCTGTGGAGTGCCGTTGGAGCGGCCGCGTGCGCGCCTTTGACGTCCAGGGCGCGGTCCCTGTGACCGCCTGCCCCGAGGCGCGCCGCGGCGGCGAGAGGAGGTCGTCCATTGTTCCGCTCCCTTCGTCCGCGGCGGCGTCACTCGCCCCGTTATCGGGTTGGGTGCTCGAGGACTATGTGAACGAGGGCGTGATCGCTGTCACTGCCGGCGCGGAGGCGCGCAGAGGAGGCGGCCGGAAGAACTCGTCCTCTGCCCCGCTGCCTCCGTCCGCAGCGGCACCAGCGCCGGCATCTGGTCGGGCACTCGAGGAATATGTGAACGCCGACGTGGCCTCTCTCGCCGCCTCTCCTGAAGCGCACCACGGCGGCGGTAAGGACTCCTCTGCCCCGTTGCATTCTGCCGCCACGGCCGTACATGCGCCAGCACCGGGTGTGAAGCTCGAAGATTATGTGAACGTGTGTGCGGTCTCTGCCACTCCATATCTTGAGGCGCGCCGCAGTGGCGGAAAGAAGCCGGATCTGATGCTAGAGGACTATGTGAACAAGGGTGTGGTTTCTATCACAGCCCACCCTGAGGTGCGCCGCGGCAGCGGGAAGAGGTCGTCTTCGACTCGTTCGCCTTTATCTCCGGCAGCAACGGTGCTGGCGCTGGCATCGGGTCGGTCACTCAAGGACTATGTGAAGGAGTGGGAGGCGAGGAAGGTGGCGTCAGGTGCCTCCCTGCAGCATTGTGTGCTGCCATTCCTCACTGGTGCGCCCAAGGCGGTAAGGGTTTCTGCTCCTAATGACTGAATCGCCGGTGGTTGATTCAGCATTACTTAGAATTGCTGTTCTACCGAAATTCATGTTAAGGTGATTTACTCTGTGCACCATCAAACTTAACTATAAAATATCTCCACAACTGCATATTGTACCAAAATGCAACCCATACATCTCAATTGGTAATACACCGTCACAACTAAGATCAACCAATGCTCGAGCAGTTTGTCAACAGATGTAAACAAGCAAAGCCTTGATTATAAAACCATCACATTTGTCCTTGTGATGCACAGATTTACTTTCTCTATCCACAGCTCACATATTTTCAACAGCATGCTGTCATAATTTCTAGTCATGTAGAGAACTTAGATTGATCACAGGTAGGCAGAGACTTATATAAAGTTTGCAATCAGCTGGCTAGCAAGCCGTCTGATCTGTTCTCAGGATCAGCCGACTGATGCTGTAACGCCCCGGCCAAACCCACCGGTTCCTGGCCGTTGCGCCTGGCTACCACCTAGGATCTAGACTAGCCCCACAGACCAACACTAGTCTTTCCTGCGCACATTGTCCTCACTCGTGCGCACCCGGGATCAACTTCGTAGTCAGCCACCCATCCTCAAATTGCTCCAAGCCAAGCACGCTTAACTTTGAGGTTCCGGGAGCCGGAAAAGAAGGTGCACCTTGTTGATAAGAGTAGTTTATCATTTGACGTCGGCCCAGCAGGAACGTTCCCTCCTGGCACACGTCTGCGCGTCCAGCCCGGCACATGTGCCATGCCGTGTGCCATGACAGGTCACACGCGCCATACGCCACATGCCCGCGCACCTGACCCACACACACCTGTGTAACCGCGAGCGTCGCCTCTGATACCAATTGTAACGCCCCGGCCGAAACCCATCAGTTCCTGGCCGTTGCGCCTGGCTACCACCTAGGGTCTAGGCTGGTCTTTCCTGCGCACTTTGTCCTCACTTGTGCGGACCCGGGATCAACTTCCTAGTCGGTCAGCCATCCTCAAATTGCTCCAAGCCAAGCATGCTTAACTTTGAGGTTCCTTTTGGATGGGCTCCTGGAAAAGAAGGTGCACCTTGTTGATACAAGTAGTATATCACTCCTATTAAGCCGGGATCTCACTGATGCCTAACGCGCCTCAACATTGTTTGGGGTCAAAGTTACGACCCTTCTTCCAGTTGCGTGACTTAAGGCGCCAGCTCATCCTGGCACCTAGGTGGCGGCCTAGGTGGTGATTAGATAATCACATATATTAGTCAAATCATAACAAACAACAATCATACAACAGAGAGAAAAATCAGAACAAATGACACTCATATGACATACATCCCACAACATCTCTCAAGCAAAAACACATTAAATTATCCAGTCCTTTCTCCCAGTGTTCTAATACCACCAGGCTGTCAGGTCCACTGCTTACCAACTCAATCCTTGTCCTCCTATTTCTAACTCTCTACTCTTATACTTGTACAATTCTATGTGAGTAGAGGAGAGCAAGCAGAATCCAGCACCGCTAGCCGCAGAGCTGGCAGCTGAGAGGCAAGCAGCGGGGCAGAATATGGATATGGGCAACGAGCGGCAAAGTAGAGTGGGGAGGGGGAGGAACAAAGAAGAAAGGGAATGAAAAAAGAGTACCTGTGAGACGACGGCGGAAGACAGGGAGGTGACACCATGCTATGGACGGTGGCAACAGATGTGGGCTGGAGACGGTCAACAACTGGCATCAGTGGCTATGGTTCCTTCCCAGTTCTGAACCCTCTCTCCACTTCCTCTCTCCTAGCAAGCTGAAGACAAGATCTGAGCTCCCCTTTCCCTCCTAGATATCAGTCAGTTTAAGCGAGCAGCCACACTAGCCAACTGGCCAACATGTTAATATGTTATCAACTACACTGCACAGTGGTGAGCTGGCATGAACAATGTGGTTGTTCTTTGATCAATGTGGGATCTGAGAAAAGTTGTTTTATGCAGTATTAGTTCCAGTGCTGCCTTTGACCCCCTCTCCATTTTCACTCTACGAGTAGACCAAAGACCAGATCTGATCCCCCCTTCCTTCCTAGATATCTGCCAGTTCAGGCGAGCAGCCACACTGTTTGTTGCTTGCTGATCATGTTATTGGCTACACATCACAGTGGCAAGCTGCCATGAGCAATGTAAAGTTGTTCTTTGATTAACGTGAGAACTGAGAGATTTTGTTTCCTTAAGTTCCACTGCCACCTTTCGAATTGCTTGATGCTTAATTACATATTACTCAGCATACACCTCATCAAACTTCATATACGCCTCTGCCTACCTGTTGAAAGTTAAAACTGCAGCTCATACATGATACCGTGATAAGTTTTCGTAATTAAATCAACATTGGGACCAAGTTTCAGTTTTGATCAATTTTTATTGGCTTTGTATCTGATGGTTCTTCGTATGTGCACAGGTTGAATGTCGTGTATGCTATAAGATTATCCATCCCTCGGAAGAAATAAAATGTTCAGTTAGCCGTTGTGAACAAATGTTTCATCTGACCTGTGTGGTGGAATATACTGCAAATTTCACTGCTGAAAGCTTCAGGTGCCCTCAGCATGTAAGTTGAAATGTTATTAAATGGGATATGTTTAATATTGCAAGTGCTGTGCATTGGCAAAACATGAGATTTTCCTAAAAATGCAAGTTATGTAGCTTAAAGAACTTTTGTTGTGAAGTTGTTGGACTTGTCCAGTTGTCATACTTGAGTATGCCTACCCTGTTTTGATATGCAGTATTCGGTCCACATGGATAATTGTTGCATTCAACATACAATTATGCTATACTTGATGGTTTGGAAACTATAAATAGACACACTTATGGGTTATGTTAAGTAACACAATATATTTGCAAATGACTCAAATATATTTTGAGTCTTTGACAGGCTGATAGTTCATGGTTATGGTTGTTGATGTATGACCAATTCATGACCTGCACATGGCTTACTATTTGTGAAGGAATAAGTAAACGAAATAACACAGTACTCCCTCCATATCACAAATGCATGTCCTTTTGGACATGTCTTAACTTTGACTATGAATATTGTTCTAAATATTTAGATTGAGAACTTGTAAATCATATGTTTAGATTTGTGTCGAAAAGTATATTCATAATATAATAATTTTATATTTTTCTTGTGTATAATGCCGTAAGAATTAATGGTCAAAGGTAAATCGTGAAGACTGGGTCAGTATCCAAAACGACATGTATTTATGATATGGAGGGAGTACATTTTTTTGCATTTTGTACAGAGAATATTTTTTAAAAGGTATTTAAAAGGCCAATTCCTGTAGTTCCGAATATTTTTGTAAGGTCATACTTAATTTTGATACACATTAATTGGACTTTCTTTCTCTATAATCAGGGTTGCATGGTTTGTAAGCAAAAAATGTTTTTTTGGCGCTGTGGACGTTGTACAGTTGCAGCACATACAAAATGTGCACCATGGCCTCTAATTCATCTAAAAGATGACCAAGGAAGTGCAATTTGCTGGAGGCACCCTTCCAATTGGCTCCTTCAAAATGAGGTCTATCCTTTATCCCTTACAATTCCTCAATTCATATTGTTATGCGTGAACAGGGTAACTACTTTGCCTTCTAATTTACTAGTCCCTCTTTCATGAATAGATGAGGTTTTGGACATGGACACTCTCCACTCGCAACTTTGACCATTACTTTTCATATGAACATGTTAGTAAAAAATGTTACAATCATAATATTTTCATGAAAATCTGGTGATACTAATCTCACTTGACCGATCTGAATGTTCTTTCATGTTTCTGGTAAAAGTTAGAGATGTTTGAGTGCAAACTTTCTAGGGCGTCATTTATTTACAGCTGGAGGTTGAATCGTTAAGTATTTCCACAAGAAGAAAAACCCAGCGCAAGTATTTTTAAGCATTTTTTCTAGGAATATGGTTTTCGGTTCCCTCGCGTCTGACTTGCATCTTCATATTCTGTTTGTGCAACTATGCTGAAAGCTACAAATCTTCTAATGCATTTCATTTAAATCAAGCCACTTCTTCCTTGAATATCAAATCGGTGGTACAGTCTTTTGTTCTCAGTTTGGCCATAGCAAACAGGATACCTACCTTTTCAAGTTTCTTTTTTGAGCTTCCGTCCCTCTTAAGTTTTAGCCCACTTTTTCCCGCTAATATAAGTTTCTTTGATCATACCAGAAGTTCATCATTGGAAAAGTTGTTTTTGGTTTTCATATATGTTCACAGAAGAGACTTGGTTCCAGATCTTGCTTCATAATTGCTCTATACGGATGCATGAACAACACTAATCTCTATCTCTATGCCATACCTTGCATACATGGTAGTTGATACAAGTATCCATGAATGCGTAAACATAACACATATTATCAATGCACCTCGAGAATTTGCCCATACTCCATGTGGTCTTTAGAGTTCTCTTAATGTTTCACCATTTGTATATCTGTAAAATGACCATTGCTCCCCGTGATTCTTCTTTTTTCTGTTAATAACAGATCACAAATTCATATTTTCCAAGTCCTAATGAAAAATGATTAATTTTATGGAGTTCATTCTTAATAAAACCAGAACTCTCTGCCATGAGGAGCATTTAGTTTTCTGCTGGTTCTGTTCCAACTATAGCTAAGCTTGATTCATGGTTTCGTGCACTGCTGATCCTTACATTACTTTCTTTTACCTCTAGATTATTAATTTATATTATCAGAAAAAGTTAACTGCATTCCATACCTTTTTGTTAATATTTGTAATGCTTGAGGTGTCTGACAGGAGTACTTTGTTTGATGGTGACAGAATGCTGACCTGACAAACAACATAGAGGTTAGTGCTGGCATAATATAACTGTATGTTGCTACCTCCCTTTTTATATTTGCTTCTTTTAAGTTGTGTTGCGCTATTTTCGTAAATAGTTCATTTTCAAGGGTTCCTTACTTGTTCTTGCAGTGTTAATGCTCTGTAGGCTTTAGGATGCTTTTATCCGGTACTCCAGTCTTTAAGCAGACCAATATTGTTGTCTTGTGCTCCCTCTGCATGATAAAATAGCTGATGTTTTGGGATGGGTTTGGTCAGTTGTTTTAGAATGGCCACATGCAAAAAATATTTTCATATGCTTTTTTGGTTTAATTATACATACTACTATGGCTGAAAATGTACAATGGAGACTGAAAATAAGTGAAAATCGTCACTTTAGAATGGGAGGGTTACAGTCTTTGAAATCCATGAAGATTTGGGAGGAACCTATTTAGTTTATTAATGCTGGAATGCTGCAGAAACAAGTTAAATGATTGTCTTGTTCCAGAAAAGTAATATTTTGTCAAGAAGATTTATCTGTCTTGCCTACCAGGCTTTTGTGCATAACTAATGCTAACAATGCTTGTTTGACAGGAAGTCTTCTGCCGACTACCTCTTCCATATGTTAATGAAGAATTCAATATTGATTCAACCATTAGGAATTTCACGGCAATTGTTTGTAAACCGCCCTCCTACACACATATCAGGCGCAGTATCCTAAAGTAATACTTGCTGTAGTTATTCGATCGAGATATCTGGAGCTATTTACTTCCATTTGACTTCTTTATTGTGGAATGAGTTTCGTGTTCTTATGCCTTACACCTCTACACGTCATCATTGTTTTCTTAATGTTGTAAAAGATGTATATTTAGTCAAGAAGAAACGCGCCGATTCGAGTGCCGAGACTGGGTGCACAAATTGCAAATCGGATTCTGTTTGCAAAGATGATTGTGAATGCAGGTATTCTTTCTAACTCTATTAATACATTTTAGATGCATACATTAATAATGAAGTTTTGGCAAAACTATCTCTCATGGCATTCTGGCAAAAGAGCAAGCATATGCATTCGTGGGTACTTATAAAATTGCCTCGATACTCAACTATTGTACCGACCATTCTAAGTTTCTAACCGAGATTGTGGGTCAGGAGCGATACAATGAGAGAGCGCAGGGAGAAGAGAGGAGATTTGGGCTGCCAGATGGGCCTGACTATACATTGTAATTTGTTTTTTCTGTTTAGTAAATGTACTGCTAACTGGAATACCACATCATCCATGTTAGTTCACATTTGCTGATTAGGAGTCCATGCCGCTTACCTGGCAAAACTACCACGATCACCAGCATCAAGGTTGGTTTGATCTGGTTTAGATAGGAAAATAAATCGATGTTGGAGTTGTGCTGAAAATTACTTGGACCTAAATAGAACTTCACCATCAGTTTTAAAAAATGATTATTTAGTTTTTGTATATTACTGTTTTGCACCATGTATTATCTGTCTTCCCCTCCTGTAGCTCGGAAAAGTATACAATAATTATTTTGACAATATTGACAAAAGATCAATCTGTTTCAAATCCAGATTTGATCAATACAAAGAGAAACAAAAAAAAAGAGGTGAATTCTGTCTATTGTCGATCCAGATTTGATCAATACAAAGATGAACAATAGCTTTATGTTAAAATGGAGAAAAGTAAAATATGAGCTCCTATTCAGTCACCACTAATATGGATTTGAATGCGCACCGCAGATTCATCTATTGTCAATCCTGCAACTATGGTAGTACGGTAGCACCAAAATGCGCAATAGTATTGGATTATTTCTTTCTACTATAGCAAATGGAGTAATGTATTTTCTTGTTCTTTGAACATTAATGCTGGATTACTGTTACGTGTGCATATGACTAATCACCGAATAAGTTAGCTTGATTGTACAGATTTTGTACATGTGTATGATGTAGATATTTACCCTAGCAACCATACTTGTATTTATTTGACATATTGAAATTTGGTTGTCCTTTATCAGGGGTCTTTCTATGAGTTGTTCCAAGAGTTGCCACTGTTCAGATCTGTGTAGCAACAAGCCATTCCGCAAGGATAAGAAAATTAAAATTGTCAAGGTAGTCCTGTCTTTCAAATGATGTGCTTGTATACATTTGGACTTCGCTTGCCAATTTATTCACAAACCTGTGTAGCGACAAGCCATTCCGCAAGGATATGTTTAAACTACTCTTCTAATTTTTCAAGGCCCACTCTTTTCCCCTTCGAGAGTTTGTGTGTGCCATGAGTTGTACTGCTGGGAAACAGCTAAATGAAGGGGCACATTGTTTATACATGGGCCACTTGCATAAGCACTTCACCTAATTGCTACACAATGCAAAGGTGGCTGCCAAAGTACCCACTGCCTTCACAAATCCCCTTTCTTGTACTATTGGATGCAAAATGACATGTGGCAATGATAGGGGTGCGTTTTTGAGAATCGGTTGTGGTGTTATGCTTAATGAAAGATGTTTATTCTACTTCTTTGACTACAATAAACAACAGCCTTTTCCCTTTACAGTCAGAAGGCTGTGGATGGGGTGCTGTTGCATTGGAGCCATTGGAGAAAGGTGATTTCATAATTGAGTATGTGGGTGAAGGTACAAATTATTCTGCTACGTTACATATTTGTCTAATAGAAATAGCAAAAAGTTTCTAGATGACTGCACATATGCAATGGGGGAAATGACATTTTGCTTGTGCTCTCATTTTCACTGGCTTTAATTCATGTAATTTCGTTTATGCTTACTTGTGCCAAATAAATTCTTGAGTTACATTTACGATTGCTCTTTGTTTAAGGGCGGTTGTTAGAGTTGAGAACCCGCTGCCCTAACGCCACATTACCACGTCAAGTTATGAGGAACACTCAAAGTAATGTATTGCAAGAGCCCAAAGGGCATACCTACAGAGCACAAGGGACACAACCCTGGACTTATGCCATTGAATGTAGAGCTCATGTTTTGTAAATTAAGGAAATAGAAACTAGTTTGGTTTTAGTCCTGAGTTATCTTCCGTAAATCTGCTGTGGCAACTTAATGATATCCTTATGTATTTTCATTTTAAACCTTATTTCAGTCATCAATGATGCAACATGTGAACAACGGCTTTGGGACATGAAGCGGCGTGGGGACAAAAATTTCTACATGTGTGAAATCAGCAAAGATTTTACAATAGATGCAACTTTTAAAGGAAACACTTCACGTTTTCTAAACCATAGTTGTGATCCCAACTGTAAACTAGAAAAGTGGTAATGATTTCTGGTACAGAAAGCTTGTTTTGCATTCAGTGATGATAATTTTTGTTTTAAATGATGATGTTCCTCATTGTCTATTACTCTGTATGGTTCATCAGGCAAGTTGAGGGTGAGACAAGAGTTGGTGTTTTTGCCTCTCGTTTCATTGAAGTTGGAGAGCCCTTAACTTATGACTACAGGTATTTACAGTCATTTTTTTTCTCTCAAAAGAGTACATATATTTCTTAGCCTGATCAGGCAAAAATGAGTACATTATAGCAACATGGAGGAGCAACGAATATATTGCATTAAGCGGCCTGCTGCAATCAGCTCTAGTTGCTGATGAGTTTGTGATATTTTTAGTCAAGCTTGTAACATTCTGATCCGGGTATGTACCACCAAAGTGACCAAATTAGCATTTAACTACAAATATTGTTATGGTGAGCCAGCAACTTGTCCATCTGAGCTTGGGGTCTTAGATCAGTAGGTCACTTGCCTTGGATTGTGATTTTCCAGAGAATACACCGGTAGTAGCATTCTTGGGTTTCTGTTTGCCAATTTGCGTGCATTACTGTAAGCCAGGATATGCTGTTTAACTTCCCTTTAGTACAAACCAGGTTTAGTTGTTCCTAGTGTTCCCTGGTCTCAGTTAGTTGTTCAAACCTAGGTCATATGGTCAGACCCAAACACTCTCTACCAAACTTGTGTTATATTATCTGGGCCAAACCACTCTGTGCAGTATGGACTGAAATGGGACATGCCTGCGATGAAGAAGTACAGAGTGCTTCCATACCTATTTCAGATGGGCTAACAAAACCCTTTTTGAACAGCCCAAGTCCTAGCTATTCTGATTGCAGGGCATTTCACTGGTTTTGATAGATTTATTCTTTACGCAGAGAGGATATAGTAATTCTGCATGGTTTAATGTATGCTAATCAGGGGAGCAAGTGAAATGAGATTCTTTCCACCTTTACATCCATATTTCCCAGGACTGGTTATTTCTTTGAACAGTTATAGTATACTGCTTTCTTCCAGGTTTGTGCATTTTGGAGAGAAGGTTAAGTGCCATTGCGGAGCAAAGAGTTGCCAAGGATACTTGGGCAGCCAACTAAAGAATCCAACACAGAACGCTCTTGCGGCTGCGGCGCTTGAGAATAAGTTGCTCGTGCAACAGGGCGGCTGCTCTCCTTCAAGGGTGAAAACAGAGACTCGCCTGTTACCCTGGACCAACTGTATAGAGGTTCCCTTTAACTTGAGGAGCAAAACGAAGATAGACCGGATATGTTGGGGACAGAAACGGCAGCGGACGTCCCTTTTAGATCCATCGTCATCTTCAGCTAGCGTGCAGCCATCAGATATTGAAGCTGGTGCATTCATTCTATAGAGCTTTTCGGCTAAGCTGAAGTCCTGAGTCGATTCTGTATAAATATATCATGATGATACACTCGTATATGAGTTCATTTGAAACGATTCTTTCACATTTGCTGATTCAGGACTTTTACGGTGTTGTAAGTTGTAACATTTTCTTCATCCCATAGTCAATTTTATAGTTGAAGTTGGAGAGAACATTCTGATCTTTTGCAAGTTGTAAGCAGGCTTGAGCTGATTGTGTTTATTAACCTCCCGTTCATGCGAATGACCTGGTGTCTGCCGTGTTGAGCTTGTTTTCCTAAAGTTGCATGCAACCCATGACAGGCGGTTGCATCATCGAAGGCCTCTTTTGGTTTAGAGGATAGAAATATATCATGGGAATAGAAAAGCATAGGAAGTGAAATGACATTTACTATCTCAGATACCATTTGATTCATAGGATTCGTCGAGTCTAGATTAATGTAATTTTCCTTTGAAATGTTAAGGATTTGTTCTTATTCTGGATAGGAATAGGAGTCCATTTCTACAGGTCAAAAAGCTTCGAAGAATTCTCTCCTACAGATACATGTCCTTTAGAATTCCTACAAAACTCCTGTGAATCAAAGGAGGCCTAAAATTCTACACTGACATGCCATGACATGCAGTTCTGATATGGTCGTTGAGGTTTGGTGACAATTCAGCCAGGAGAGAAGAGGATTTGATATACATGCCTAATTCTTGCTCCGTGGAGCATACAATGCCGACACTCTAGTTCACACTCTAATTAGGGAAGTATCAAGAGACCTTCAAGGACGACCCTAGTACCCTGTTTTGAGAAGATCGAGAGGGCCTTTCTTTGGGCGCAGACCAAAAAGACTTGATGGCTTGGGGGTTCTCAACATCCTCAAAATATGCCAGAGCTTTGGTTAATTTGGGCAAGTCTTGCAATAACACTCGCATGGATTTCATATATGCAGCCACCCCCATCACCTGCATGGCCATGTTTTGGCACTCACCTTGGCTCAATGGGTGGAAGCCGAAGGATATCGCTTCCGCCATATTCCTCATCTCAAAAAGGAAGAATTCAACGGTGCGTGATGCTCTCGGGGACCTTGCTTGGATTGCTAGGATCGACATGTCGAACGGGCTCCATCAACCAATATCCAGCAGTTATACGAACTTGACTGATGCTATTACTTGCAATGTCACCACCAAACGGGTGTATTCGGTGGCCTCCACATATAAGGTGTGGTTCGAGGGGACGCCGCCCAAGTGCAAATTCTTTGCGTGCATATCTTTCTTATCGAGCATCGACAACTCCAAGAGATAGATTCTTACCGAATAATCACCACAAGCGGTACTAGTACCCGAACCTCGGAACCATCAGAATTGAATCAGATTCGCCACAGAATTCAATAGGTCCACGACAAACAAGAATGACTTCTAACAAAACTTTCAGGAAATAACAAAATAACATTTGCTCAACACAAGGCGTATTCTTATATTCATAAACCTGCAGCCAGATACAGGCATTTCCATACATTCGCTCACCCTGGCAGAAAACGCTAACCATTTCACGTCACTTGTCCATAACAAAGTAATAGGGCAGGAACAGGAAATCTAAGAACAAACTGACGCAACACAAGCTCATTCAAACCAGCTAGCATCACCATCAAGAGCTCTTCATCTTCTTACCAGCCCCCCTCTCATCCTTCTCCTGCGCAGCATCGTCTTCCCAGCAAAGGAAAGCATCCATCTTGGAGCCGCTCTCTAAATTGCCATCAACATAGCAATTCAGGACAGATCTTGGCGACCCAGTGGAGTCTTCACCGACAGCAGTGAAGCTCTGGTAGATGAGCGAGCCCCCGCCAGGCAGCTCCTGGACGACCATGTTGGTACTATCATAGACCCCAACATTCAGCCTCTCGCCCCAGGTGCCAGCAAGGCTGGGGCCGCCAAAGATGGTCACAGCAACAGAGAATTCAGACGGGCCAAAGGATCTCAGCACCCTCTCGACCAGGTCACCATAGGCCACGGAGGCAGGGTCCAACCCCATGACCTCATAGCTAGCATAGCTGAAGCCGTCCTCGGGGGTGACATGAATGGTGGAGAAAGCAGAGCCATGGATGGCGTTCATGGAGTAGCCACATGGCTCGAAATCAAAGTCGCAGATCTCCATCTCTGGGATTATGTCAGAGATGCCAGAGAGCTTGGTCATCTCCTTGGCGCAAGATGTGTGGCCATCAGCAGAGGTCTTGAAGAAGACAGAAGCTTTCTTCTTGTCCAGACCAGTCATGCACATCTCAAGGTTAACCACAGGCTGCTCAGGCTGCTGGGTGGCATAGTAGACATGCCACTTCTGGCCTGGCTTTGCAGGATCACCAATGACATAGGCATTGCCGCCAGACTTGAGTCCACCAAAGTAGCCATTCAGGAAGGCAACCTCGTCAGAGAAGTTCTTGTGTGGAGAAGGCTGTGCTTCAGGGAATATGAACGTCCCACGGGAGTACTTCACAGCAGCAAGTGGCAGGGACAGCTCCTCAGCAAGCTCAAGAACCCTTGGAATGGCCAGCAGGAGCTTGGTGGTACCGCAGGTCTTGATCACAACCTTGTACGGATACACAAAGAGGCTTGATTCAGAAAGGACATACGAGTCAAACTTCTCATTGGAGAGCTCAGATACAATGGTGCACTTGGCAAGATCAAGGACCGAGTCGATCTGGGCACGAGAGAGAGCACGCAATCCCCTGCCATTGGGGTCAGTGAAGACTGGCGCTTCAGAGAAAGTGATCTCCAGGCGCTTCTCATATCCCTCGAACCCAATCGCAGAGCCGGCCATTGTTTCAGAAGGTTGGTAGAGGGAGAAAAGGCTTTGCTGGTCAGAGAAAAGCAGCTAGCCAGAGAAATTTTAGGAAGATGAATTGAAAAGGGAGGGAATTCTAAGCAATTAGGATGGGACGCGAGAGGGATTATCAGGATGGCTTCCTCGAGCACTGCAAAACAGAAGCAATTGGAAGTAGAAACAGTGAGCATCTAATCATCAACAAGATATTCAACGAAAAGAAAGGAGGAGCTCAATTGATTCGATACATACGTTTGAGTAGGCAGCGGAGCGGAACTTCTCAATGCCGCCTGCAGGGCGGACGTCCTCAATGCTGTAGCCGAGGGGAGCTTCGTACATGAGGGAGGAACGACTACTGCTGGACTTTTTACCACCCTTGGATTCCATAGCACATCAAATTCTGCAGTGGGTTGATATGGGTTAGAAACGATGAAGTACAGAACATATTGCGAGGTAAAAAGTACTACTAATATCCTTCTGGGATTCCCGTTTCACCAGGTACATAAAGTAGAGGAATAGTTCGCTAATCACTACTGAATTATTAGTGTACATGATATTCGACCTGATTTGAAGACGACTATTCCAGTCCGCAGCATAACAGAAAGGGAGGAAAGCACCATGAAATAGAAACGAATTGACATCAAGCAATATTCAGGTAAGCCAAAATCTACCAAAAATTGATGTACCGAACAGCATATTCGTACAGTTACACGGATAATTCCCGACTCCGTTGCATATATTTCACAAAGTCTGTGAAATTACAGATAATCTAGACGACGATGTTTATTTACTTTTCCTATCCAACCCATCACCGGGGCGAAAAGGAGTATGATCCTACTAGGCACAGGAAACAAATTTCTACCGCGGATCGAAGATGTCTATCGAATAGAAACAACATGAGCTGATGGAGAGAAATCTTACAGTTCCAGGAAGAACCTCGGAGGCACGCGCCGAATCTGCTCCTCCTCGTCACAGACCTTGAACAGGTAGCAAGCGACGGATCTGTCTCTCCCGCTCCTCACGGATCTCGAAGAAACGAAAGTAAACGGACGAACACAATCTCACTCCGAATTTCTAGGTTTTCGACGAGATGGTGGGTGGGGAACGGCCGGAGTTTGCGTTTGTGCTAAACAAATGAGGAGACTTGCAAGATGGGAAAGTCACCCCGGCCTGGGCAGCCTATTTATAAGGGGCCGAGCGAGCCCTGAGAAAGGACCCGGTCCACTGGACCGATCGGATAGAGGCTCACGGGCGCTCCGCGGCTGGCGGGTGCCGAGTCACGGTGCACCGCGTTCTGGCGCTTTTGCGTGCGGACTTCGCGGCGCGGCGCGGATAATGCTTGGCTGGGAGGGCTCCTCGCGTTTGCTTGGCCCAGGAGGCTTCGCCTGGGAATATTTGGGAGGCGTCCAGCTGTCTCGGAAGGGTCTCGGCTCGACGCGTGAGCCCGTTGCATGCACTGTACGTGTGATGTGTGTGGATCGTTTTTCTTTTGAAAAGGAGGTTGGGTTTTTGTTTCGTGTGGAGGAGTGGCTCCGTTGCGCTTTTTGATTCTGTGGCGTCGTGGTGGAATCGCTTGCCCCCTCCGGATACCGTGGCACGTCACTGTCGTGGACAAACGGTGATTTAGCGGCTGATGTTTCCACCATCTCAGGATGTGGCACACGAAATTAGAAAACTTGGCCTAGGGATAGAATCGTTTTCATAAAAAAATTTCTTATTATTTGACTTTTTTTCTTCACTTTTCCTCCTTTTTGAATAAAGACATGATAATCGTTTGCCTCTCCAGATACCGTTGCACGTCGCTGTCGTGGACAACTGGTGATTCAATGCGACCCATTTCGTTCGGCCATGTGGTCGCCGCAGACAAAAACGCTGGCCCAACGTGCCGACGCATTTCTAAAAACCGTCAACTTCGCGTCTGCGTGGACCCATTTCTGACCCAAAATTGCGCATGAATGTGTCGGCGCGTCTTTCGCGTACGCACCGTGTGTTCCCTCGTTGCCATCGCGGGCTTGCATATCGGCCGCCCAACCTCTCGAATAAGTAAGGATTCAGAAAGGAAGGTCAAGTCATCAAAAAGCTACACAAAACGAAGACATCAAGCTCATGTTGGTGAATGGGTATCCGACTCCGACTCCGACCACCACTCTGAGAGAAGTTATCACTCCGACTCCGAATATACTCAAGATGAAGGTGTTGTCGGTCTAGCACTTGTGTCAACCAACTCCTATGACATATTTGATTCACCAAATGAAAGAATTGGGAGATGCTTCATGGCTAAAGGCCCCAAGGTAACACACCCCGAGTATGTTGATTTCAATAGTGATGAAGATGACTTGCTAGGTGATGATGATTTACTTGTTGACAACTCTAGTGATGAATACTATTATGAAACATCAATTAATCATGATAATTAAGATAACACGAATGACAATGATAAGAAGGAGATTGAGCGTCTAACTAAAGAACTAAACACTCTTATGTTAGCTCATGAAACTACTTTAAAAGATCATCGAGAACTTTTAAAAAGTCATGAGAAGTTACGCTTCGAAAAGCTCAATCTTGAGCAAGAGCATGGGTTCTTAAAGGCCATCAATGATGATCTTTGGAAGAAAAGTTCTTCTTACATTGCCAAGCGTTTACTCTTGTCTACTTACATGCACAAGTAAAATCTAGCAACAAAAACAAAAAAAAAAGATTCTTCTTCTAGTAGTAACAATAATCATGCTAAATCCAATATTATTGCATCTAGTAGTTCTCTTAATTCCACTAATGATTCTCTTAGCCAAGTTACACTTGAGCAAGAAAATAGCTTATTGAAGGGAATTATAGAGAAAGATGTTTACAAAAGCCTTGTCGGAAGTAAGCAATTTGAGGAAATTGTACGCAAGCAAGGAAGGCACCGGAAGAATCAAGGTGTTGATTTTGAACGAAAGTTCAATGCCAATGGAGTTGAGTGGGAAGAAGATCAATACCCCAAGACGAAGTTTTTTCCTCAACAAGAGAAGTATGAGCCTACTTCCTTCAAGGGGACACAAGCTCAAGATGATCTTCCACCACAAGACCACAAGCTAAAAGGCAAGTACAAGCTTCAAGAAGAGATTGATGCATTTGAAGATGCTCCAAACGCCTTGGTCAAGTGGGTTCCCAAGACTACATCAAGTTCTACTTCATCAAGTACATCTACAACCCCAAGGATTACCATCAAGATGATGTGGATCCCGAAGAAGAAGAACTAGAGAGTTATTGAGGGCGACTCGGCCAACATACTTCACTCATATTTATTTTGGCAAGGACAAGTGCAAAAAACTTCCACATCTTGCACTAGTTCAAGGAGTCACAAACCCTCTTGTTGGTAAGACAAGGGACAAGGTAACCTAATGCTTTCATGGACATCATTATGTGTGTGCTTCACTCTATGTCTATGGATATCCTTGTTTGTTCCTTGTGGGACTAACCCATGTAGGTATTGAAAGTGCAACTCATCCAATGGATTGCTTCAAATGATCTACATCAATAATGACCATCCACATCTTCAACATTTACATGAAGTCATCATAAACAAAACCCAAGGTTAGTTCATCCCTCTTAGGGGGGATATCACATCTAGGGGAGCTTTACTCTAAAGAATTGAGCTAAAGCAACTCTAATGGTGTGAACACAACAATGCTTTATCTAAAAGTGGTAACCCCACTTGTGCTTAAACGATGAGTATGACCTATGATAAAATGTTCTCATTTGACTCATAAGTCAATATACTCATATATAGATGACCTAGTCATCACCAATTGCTTGATAGATGCTAGAGTGATTGTGCATGCTTTGCCACATATTTCATTTGCTATTTTATTGTGTGAGCATGTTGCTTGCATTCTTTTCTCATTTGAGGACATCCATTTGTTGCTTTGATTGTTTGGAGTTTCTTCTTTTTGCCAAATGGATGGACAAGAATGCCTAAGAACTCCCTCTAGCTATCTATACTTTTCTCTTCTCAAACTCCATTCATGATCATCACAAAGTTTGATCTAAGTCAAATTCAAACCCTCTTGTGTGAGAGCACTCGGAGTCCCGTTTTGTCATAGACTTGAAACTTCCAAAACCTCTCTGTGTATTTTGGTCTGACCGACTCCTCCATTTCGGTCACACCGAGTTCACTGGGTTGATCAAGTTTTCAACCTCGGTGCAACCGATTAGAACCTTTCGGCCTCATCGAGTTTCAGTAACCGCTTGCAATTCTGCGTCTCGGTGCCACCGAGTTGTTCCACTCAGTCACACCGACAGTGTCAGGATACATATACTGATGGGCCAGATTTTGGAAATCACTTCAAAACCTCTTCGCCCACACGTGTCCTGCTCTGCCTCTCGGGTCTTCGGATCGTCACCTCGTCGTCAGCGACCTCCTGCCGCTGGTCTCCGCCGTCGTCAACGGATTTCTCCACCGTTGTTGTCGCCGTAGCAAACTCACTGCTGAACTAGGGTATGAGTTTGACCCCTTGTGCATTCTTTTTTACTTCTGATTCTGAGTACAAGGTCAATGCCTTCCACGTATGAGATCGATCCATGCACAGAGAATCTCCTTTAGACTAGATTTGAATTGAAAATTTAGGTTAGGTTTCTGCCAGACTCATCTCGGACCGACCGAGTTGTAGGAATCGGTTCCACCGATGTGGCTTAGGCCAAAGCACAAGTGATTTTCGGTCTGACCGAAAGTTGCAAATCGGTGTGACCGATACCAGGACTTTGTGAAACCCTAGCAAACTCGGAGTCACCAAACTGTGTCTCGGTCTGACCGATTCCACATGTTTAGACTCCAAAGTTGCTTCAGTGTCACCGAGTTTTACAAATCGGTAGCTTCAAAATGCATCCTGTAAAAAACTAAAACTAAGTTTTTGACTCATTCTTTTTGCAAAAACTCTGCACTTTGTGATGCTCATCTTCTCTACCTCATCTACATCTATTCATAGGGTCTGCTGTCAGTTTGCTTTGCCAGAATGTCTGACCAGAGTGATAGCCAGAACAAATCAGACGAGCTGGTGAACATGAGTGAGGGCACTAGTCCCTCTAGCAGCTCTGATGATGACAGCAGGAGCACTCCAAGCTTTACCCAAGGCAGCTACAAGGACAAGGAAGAAGAGAACCTCAGATTCAGAGGATGAGGACTATGTGGCTGTTGATGAGGAAGTAAGCTCCAAGAAGAAAGTGCTGAAAAAGGAATATGGAATTGCTGCTACAACAAAACCTGGTATGCACAAGAAGGCACCTACCAGGAGAGTTCCCATGTCAAAGGCCAGAACCTCCACTCAGGAAACTATGGTTTTCACACTTGAGCCAAGATTAGGTGAAGAAGGGAAGAAGAGGGTCAGAAAAACTACAAGTAGAGTGATTGGATCCATCTATGAGGAAGGATTCTGCAAGTGAGGAGGAAGAGGAAGAGGAAGAAGAGGTTGCTGCTCAAGCACCTCCAACTAAGGCACATAAGCTGAGGGGGGATGCCATCAAGTCTGGGGCAGCTCCTTCAAAGCCCAAGACAGCCCCCAAAGCTCCAACTCAAGCTCCAAAGAGAAGCACCAGGAACATACCTACAATAGAAAAGAACAAGGCCCCAGTGCCTGAAGCCGCAAAAGAAGCTGAAGCCCAAGTGCTTAGGAAGCTCAAACCCAAGATTCCAGACCACAATGACAGTCACCCAGTTGCTGAAAATATGAAGGAAAGAAAAGATGCTGGTCTCAAAAAATGGAGACAAGCATATCCATATGTTGTGAGGAGGAGGACTGTAGTGGTCTACATGTTCCACACCAAAGAGCAACATGATTTTTATGAGACAGTCTTGCTTGATAAGAAGCCCATAGTCAGTGATATGAGATGGGTGGACTGGAAATACATCGATGCAAATGTTGATCATTTCCCAGGTGTGCATGAAAGCTTCAAAGCAAATGGTGTTGATGACTTTGCTCGTCAGAAGCTCACCAAATGGAATGATGAGCTCATAATGAAATTCTATTCAACAGCTCACTTCTATCCAGATGGAAGGATTGTGTGGATGACAGAATGATAGAGGCACCAATCTACAGTTGATGAGTGGCCTAGGCTCATAAATGCCCCTGAAGAAGAAGAAAATGACATAGATGTGTATGCTAAGAAGAAGAAGGATCACAACACCATGGCCAATATGTATAAGGAAATTCCAGATAAGGCCTTGGAGACACATAAGTTTGGATCAGTCTATTATCTGTTGTCTGGTTTGGCCACCATAAATACCATCTTGAGGCACACTTTGTTGCCCAAATCTAGAGACCATAGGATGATCAGAGGCCATTCGATCAACTTGCTGCAGTTGTTTAATGTTGTGCCACATAAGTTCAAGGTCATGAGCTTGATTGTTAAGACAATCAAAAGGACAGCAGCTGACCAGAAGAGATCTTGTGGATATGCTCCACACATCCAAGAGCTAATCAATTCCAAGATGAAGCAATGAGTGTATCTTTTGGACAAAGAACGCCTTCCTTCATTGCCTGACTTTGAGGACAACACAGTTGTCATGGATGCTGAAGATCCATCTTCAGTTGCATCTCATGAGAAGAAGGAGAAAGCCAGAGCAGAAAAAGTAGCAAAGATGCCAAGAGCAGAAGAAGCTTCAGAAGTCTTTCTTAAGTCAAAGCAAGACCAGCTTGGATTTCGGATTCAAGCAACCTTGAGGATTGAGAAAGGACTAGCTACCCTGACTCAAAACCAGGAGAGCTTGGAGAGGATCATTGAGACAAAATTCTATGATCTGTACTTGAAAGTGACTGAGATACAGATAGCTGTTGAAGAACTCCAGGAAGAAGCACATGAGAGGAAGGGCAAAGCTACTTCACATGTGTTCCACAAAGTGCCTAGGGCACAGAGGTCTGAAATTGTGCCAGTGACAGACACAAGAGCAACAACTTCAGCACCTGCATCCACTGCTCCCACAGCTCCTGTTGCCCCTCCAGTGGCAACCCCTCCAGCTCCAACTTCATCTACAAATGCATTCGTCCTTGGAGTCATCTCAACACCTCCTTTCGAAGATCAAGCCTAGAGAGACGCATAGCACTATGCATTTTCGAGCTTTTTGGTAACTTGTTGCCAAAAGGGGAGAAAGTGTATAGATCATAGGCTTCGGAGAGAGGGAGAGAGATTTGTCTCTTTTTGCTACTCGTTTGCTTTGTTTGCTTGTGAGATACATTATGTTTGTGTGTGTGTGAGATACTTTGTATGATCATGTGCTTGATCATATCACACTTTATGCTTATGTTTGAATGATGACATTATCTATCTCTTGTATGATCATTCACTTTGCCTTGGTGATGAGTGCCTATTCTTATTTATTATCATTTTGAGCGCTCCACCAAGATGTATGTGACATGGAAGAGTAAGCCATGATCCTAACAGATTGTGCATTTGCAGTCCAAAGCAAATTTTAAGCAATGCACAAATTTAGGGGGGGGGCTCTTGCTTATCACATACTTCCCAAAGCGACAATGTACTTCATTCTTATTATCATTTTGTCGAAGCTTTGATCTATATGTTGTCATCAATTACCAAAAAGGGGGAGATTGAAAGTGCAACTAATCTCTGGGTGGTTTTGGTAATTCTTAACAACATATAGTTTATTGAACTAATACTATTTCAAGATGATCATTTCAGAAAGTTCAATGATTGGCATGACATGGACTAGAGATGTGGACCCCTCAAAATGCAAAGGACATATATTGGCAACAAGCTCAAGACTCTACATTTTCATTTTAGTGATCCAAGATCACATTGAGTCCATAGGAAAGCCAATACTATTAAAAGGAGATGAGGTGTTTCTTAATGGATTACTTGCTCAAAATGCTTAGTGATATGCTCCAAAACCTCAACCACTTTCTCATTTCCACATATGTCCTAAACCTAAAAGTCAAATTCGGTCCCATCGACTTGATCTATCCGGTACCACCGAGTTTCATTTGACATAGCCACTGCCACAAGCCCTAGTTACTTCGGTCTCATCGATAGGGATCTCGGTCTCACTGAGATGGGATTGCAAACTCTCTGTTTCCTTTTTTGTAACATTCGGTCTCACCGAAATGAGCAAATCGGTCCCATCGAGTCTGCATTGCAAACTCCCTATTTCCTTTTCATAACACTTCGGTCCCACCGAAGTGAGCGAATCGGGCCCACTGAGTTGGCCTGACCAACCCTCTATGTACCTATTGTTGAAATTGGTCCAACCGAGTTTATGCGATTGGTCACACCGAGATTAAGTTATGCCCTAACCCTAGCATATCGGTCTCACCGAGATGACTATATCGAACCCACCGAAAATCCTAACGTTCACATTTTTACCTAAATCGGTCTGACCTAGTTTGCTGATTCGGTCCCACCAAGTTTGGGAATCTGTGTGTAGCGGTCAGATTTTGTGTGGAGGCTATATATACCCCTCCACCCACTCTTCATTCATGGAGAGAGCCATCAGAATAAACCTACACTTCCACTACTTATTTTCTGAGAGAGAACCACCTACTCATGTGTTGAGATCAAGATATTCTAATCCTACCATATGAATCTTGATCTCTAGCCTTCCACAAGTTGCTTTCCACTCAAATCATCTTTCCACCATAGCCAAATCTGTGAGAGAGAGTTGAGTGTTGCAGAGACTATCATTTGAAGCACAAGAGCAAGGAGTTCATCAATAACACACCATCTATTACCTTTTGGAGAGTGGTGTCTCCTAGATTGGTTAGGTGTCACTTGGGAGCCTCCGTCAAGATTGTGGAGTTGAACCAAGGAGTTTGTAAGGGCAAGGAGATCGCCTACTTCGTGAAGATCTACCCTAGTGACGCAAGTCCTTCATGGGCGATGGCCATGATGGGATATACAAGGTTGCTTCTTCGTGGACCCTTCGTGGGTGGAGCCCTCCGTGGACTTGCGCAGCCGTTACCCTCCGTGGGTTGAAGTCTGCATCAATGTGGATGTACGATAGCACCACCTATAGGAACCATGCCGAAAATCTCCGTGTCAACATTGTGTTTGCTCCCTCCAAACTCCCCCATTTACTTTCTTGCAAGTTGCATGCTTTACTTTCCGCTGCCCATATACTCTTTGCATGCTTGCTTGAATTGTATTGAGATTGCTTGACTTGTGCTAAGTTGCTAAAATCTGCCAAGAACTAAAATTGGGAAAAGGTTAAGCTTTTATTTTGTCAAGTAGCCTATTCACCCCCCTCTAGACATACTTTCGATCCTACAAGTGGTATCATAGCTTTGGTCTCCATTTTCCTTGATTTGTGGTGATCATAGCCTTGGTTTCACAACCTAGGAGAGTATGGCGCCTAGTGAGGGAAATTACCACCGCTGAGGTCCTTACTTTGATGGTACTAATTTTGCTAGTTGGAAACGTAAGATGAAAATGTATATTATTGGACATAACCCCGCCGTTTGGGATATTGTGTGTATTGGCTTGCAAGGTGAATTCTTTGATGGGAGAGAACCAAACCGTGAAGCTACCGCGGAAGAATTGAAGATTCTGCAATACAATGCTCAAGCTTGCGATATCCTCTTCAATGGATTGTGCCCCAAAGAATTCAACAAAATCAGCCGTCTTTAGAATGCAAAGGAAATTTGGGATACTTTGATTGATATGCATGAAGGTACCGACTCCGTCAAGGAATCCAAGTTGGATGTGCATCAAAATCAACTTGACAAGTTCAAAAATGAAGGATGGTGAAGGTGTCGCCGAAATGTACTCCGGGCTTGCTCTCATCACAAATAAGATTGCTGGCTTAGGAAGTGAAGAGATGACTGACTAATTCATCATCAAGAATATCTTGAGAGCCTTGGATAGAAAATATGATACCATGTGCACATTGATCCAAATGATGCCAAATTACAAAGATCTCAAGCCAACCGAAGTCATTGGAAGAATTGTTGCTCATGTGATGTCACTCAAGGACAAAGAAGAGCTTCAGAACAAGTCTAGTGGTGCTTACAAGGCCTCATGTAATGCTCCTACATCATCAAATGAGAAACAAGCCTTGAATGAAGAATTGAGCTTAATGGTGAAGAACTTCAACAAATTCTACAAGAGTAGAAGCAAGGAAAGAAGTTCCAAATCAAGGTCCTACAATGACAAAAGATCTTCTAGTCGTGAGCGAAATTGCTACAATTGTGGAAGACCCGGACACTACTCCAATGAGTGTACGAATCCCTACAAAAGAAGAGAAGACTCACCTAAAAGAAGAAGCAAAAGGGAAGAATCACCACCAAGAGAGAGAAGGAGTAGAGATGATCGCTATGAACGAAGAACCTCTCGAAGAAGCAGGGATTCGAAAAGGAAGGACAAGTCATCAAGGAGCTACACCAAATGAAGACATCAAGCTCATGTTGGTGAATGGGTATCCGGCTCCGACTCCGACCACCACTCCGAGAGAAGTTATCACTCCGACTCCGAATATACTCAAGATGAAGGTGTTGCCGGTCTAACACTTCTGTCAACCAACTCCTATGACATATTTGATTCACCAAATGAAGGAATTGGGAGATGCTTAATGGCTAAAGGCCCCAAGGTAACACACCCCGAGTATGTTGATTTCAATAGTGATGAAGATGACTTGCTAGGTGATGATGATTTACTTGTTGACAACTCTAGTGATGAATACTATTATGAAACATCAATTAATCATGATAATTAAGATAACACGAATGACAATGATAAGAAGGAGATTGAGCGTCTAACTACAGAACTAAACACTCTTATGTTAGCTCATGAAACTACTTTAAAAGATCATCGAGAACTTTTAAAAACTCATGAGAAGTTACGCTTTGAAAAGCTCAATCTTGAGCAAGAGCATGGGTTCTTAAAGTCCATCAATGATGATCTTCAGAAGAAAAGTTCTTCTTACATTGCCAAGCGTTTACTCTTGTCTACTTACATGCACAAGTAAAATCTAGCAACAAAAACAAAAAAAAGATTCTTCTTCTAGTAGTAACAATAATCATGCTAAATCCAATATTATTGCATCTAGTAGTTCTCTTGATTCCACTAATGATTCCCTTAGCCAAGTTACACTTGAGCAAGAAAATAGCTTATTGAAGGGAATTATAGAGAAAGATGTTTACAAAAGCCTTGTCGGAAGTAAGCAATTTGAGGAAATTGTACGCAAGCAAGGAAGGCACCGGAAGAATCAAGGTGTTGATTTTGAACGAAAGTTCAATGCCAATGGAGTTGAGTGGGAAGAAGATCAATACCCCAAGACGAAGTTTTTTCCTCAACAAGAGAAGTATGAGCCTACTTACTTCAAGGGGACACAAGCTCAAGATGATCTTCCACCACAAGACCACAAGCTAAAAGGCAAGGACAAGCTTCAAGAAGAGATTGATGCATTTGAAGATGCTCCAAAGGCCTTGGTCAAGTGGGTTCCCAAGACTACATCAAGTTCTACTTCATCAAGTACATATACAACCCCAAGGATTCCCATCAAGATAATGTGGATCCCGAAGAAGAAGAACTAGAGAGTTATTGAGGGTGACTTGGCCAACATACTTCACTCATATTTATTTTGGCAAGGGCAAGTGCAAAAAACTTCCACATCTTGCACTAGTACAAGGAGTCACACACCCTCTTGTTGGTAAGACAAGGGACAAGGTAACCTAATGCTTTCATGGACATCATCATGTGTGTGCTTCACTCTATGTCTATGGATATCCTTGTTTGTTCCTTGTGGGACTAACCCATGTAGGTATTGAAAGTGCAACTCACTCCAAGGGATTGCTTCAAATCATCTACATCAACAATGAGCATCCACATCTTCAACATTTACATGAAGTCATCATCGACAAAACCCAAGGTTAGTTCATCCCTCTTAGGGGGGATATCACATCTAGGGGGAGCTTTACTCTAAAGAATTGAGCTAAAGCAACTCTAATGGTGTGAGCACAACAATGCTTTATGTAAAAGTGGTAACCCCACTTGTGCTTAAATGATGAGTATGACCTATGATCAAATGTTCTCATTTGATTCCTAAGTCAATATACTCATATATAGATGACCTAGTCGTCACCAATTGCTTGATAGATGCTAGAGTGATTGTGCATGCTTTGCCACATATTTCATTTGATATTTTATTGTGTGAGCATGTTGCTTGCACACTTTTCTCATTCGAGGACATCCATTTGTTGCTTTGATTGTTTGGAGTTTCTTCTTTTTCGAAAATGGATGGACACAAATGCCCAAGAACTCCCTCTAGCTATCTATGGTTTTCTCTTCTCAAACTCCATCCATGATACATCACAAAGTTTGATATAAGTCAAATTCAAACCCTCTGTGTGAGGAGCACTTGGAGTCCCGTTTTGTCATAGACTTAAAACTTCCAAAACCTCTCTGTGTATTTCAGTCTGACTGACTCCTCCATTTTGGTCACACCGAGCTCATTGGGTTGATCAAGTTTTCAATCTCGGTGCAACCGATTAGAACCTTTCGGCCTCACCGAGTTGCAGTAACCGCTTGCGATTCCGCGTCTCGGTGCCACCGAGTTGTTCCACTCGGTCACACCGATAGTGTCAAGATACATATACTGCTAGGTTAGATTTTGGAAATCACTTCAAAACCTCTTTGCCCACGCGTGTCCTGCTCTGCCTCTCGGGTCTCCGGATCATCACCTCGTCGCCAATGACCTCCCGCCGCTGGTCACTGTCACCGTCAACGGATTTCTCTTCCACCGTAGCCACCATAGCGAACTCATCGCTGAACGAGGGTATGAGTTCGACCCCTTGTGCATTCTTTTTACTTCCGATTCTGAGCACAAGGTCAATGCCATGTTCTATTCCACGTATGAGATCGATCCATCCATAGAGAATCTCCTTTAGACTAGATTTGAATTGAAAATTTAGGATTAGGTTTCCGTCGGACTCATCTCAGACCACCGAGTTGTAGGAATCGGTTCCATCGATTTGGCTTAGGCCAAAGCAAAAGTGATTTTCGGTCTGACCAAAAGTTGCAAATCGGTGTGACCGATACCAGGACTTTGTGAAACCCTAGCAAACTCGGAATCACCGAACTGTGTCTCGGTCTGACCAATTCCACATCATTAGACTCCAAATTTGCTTTGGTGTTACCGAGTTTTACAAATCGGTAGCTCCGAAATGCTTCTTGTAGAAAACTAAAACTAAGTTTTTGACTCGTTCTTTTTACAAAAACTCTGCACTTTGTGATGCTCATCTTCTCTACCTCATCTACATCTATTCACAGGGTCTGCTGTCAGTTTGCTTTGCCAGAATGTCTGACCAGAGTGATAGCCAGAACAAATCAGAAGAGCAGGTGAACATGAGTAAGGGCACTAGTCCCTCTAGCAGCTCTGATGATGGCAGCAAGAGCACTGCAAGCAATTTACCCAAGGCAGCTACAAGGACAAGGAAGAAGAGAACCTCATATTCAGAGGATGAGGACTATGTGGCTGCTGAGGAGGAAGTAAGCTCCAATAAGGAAGTGCTGAAACAGGAATATGGATCTGCTGCTGCAACAAAACCTGGTATGCACAAGAAGGCACCTACCAGGAGAGTTCCCATGTCAAAGGCCAGAACCTCCACTCAGGAAACTATGGTTTTCACACTTGAGCCAAGATTAGGTGAAGAGGGGAAGAAGAGGGTCAGAAAAACTATAACTAGAGTGATTGGAAATCCATCTATGAGGAAGGATTCTGCAAGTGAGGAGGAAGAGGAAGAAGAGGTTGCTGCTCAACCACCTCCAACTAAGGCACAAAAGCTGAGGGGGGATGCCATCAAGTCTGGGGCAGCTCCTTCAAAGTCCAAGACAGCCCCCAAAGCTCCATCTCAAGCTCCAAAGAGAAGCACCAGGAACATACCTGCAATAGAAAAGAACAAGGCCCCAGTGCCTGAAGCTGCAGAAAAAGCTGAAGCCCAAATGCTTAGGAAGCTCAAACCCAAGATTCCAGACCACAATGACAATCACCCAGTTGCTGAAAATATGAAGGAAAGAAAAGATGTTGGTCTCAGAAAATGGAGACAAGCAGATCCATATGCTGTGAGGAGGAGGACTGCAGTGGACTACAAGTTCCACACCAAAGAGCAACAAGATTTTTATGAGACAATATGCTTGACAAGAAGCCCATAGTTAGTGATATGAGATGGGTGGACTGGAAATATATTGATGAAAATGCTGATCATTTCCCAGGTGTGCATGAAAGCTTCAAAGCAAATGGTGTTGATGACTTTGTTGGTCAGAAGCTCACCAGATGGAATGATGAGCTCATAATGAAATTCTATTCAACAACTCACTTCTATCAAGATCGAAGGATTGTGTGGATGATAGAAGGATAGAGGCACCAATGTACAGTTGATGAGTGGGCTAGGCTCATAAATGCCCCTAAAGAAGAAGAAAATGACAAAGATGTGTATGTTGAGAAGAAGAAGGATCACAACACCATGGCCAATATGTATAAGAAAATTCCAAATAAGGCCTTGGAGACACATAAGTTTGGATCAGTCTACTATCTGTTGTCTGGTTTGGCCACCATCAATACCATCTTGAGGCACACTTTGTCGCCCAAATCTGGAGATCACAGGATGATCAGAGGCCATTCCATAAACTTGCTGCAGTTGTTTGATGTTGTGCCACAGAAGTTCAAGGTCATGAGCTTGATTGTTGAGACAATCAAAAGGACAGCAGCTGACCAGAAGAGATGTTGTGGATATGCTCCACACATCCAAGAGCTAATCAATTCCAAGATGAAGCAAGGAGTGTATCTTTTGGACAAAGAACACCTTCCTTTGTTGCCTGACTTTGAGGACAACACAGTTGTCATGGATGCTGAAGATCCATCTTCAGTTGCAGCTCATGAGAAGAAGGAGAAAGCCAGAGCAAAAAAAGCAGCAAAGATGCCAAGTGCAGCAGAAGCTTCAGAAGTCTTTCTTAAGTCAAAGCAAGACCAACTTGAATTTCTGATTCAAGCAACCTTGAGGATTGAGAAAGGACTAGCTACCCTGACTCAAAACCAGGAGAGCTTGGAGAGGATCATTGAGACAAAATTCTATGGTTTGGACTTGAAAGTGACTGAGATACAGACAACTGTTGAAGAACTCCAGGAATAAGCACATGAGAGGAAGGGAAAAGCTACTACACAGGTGTTCCACAGAGTGCCTAGGGCATAGAGGTCTGTAGCTGTGCCAGTGACAAACACAAGAGCAATAACTTTAGCACCTGCAGCCACTGCTCCCACAACTTCTGTTGCCCCTCCAGTGGCAACCCCTCCAGCTCCAACTTCATCTACAGATGCATTCGTCCTTGGAGTCATTATCATTCACTTTATGCTTATGTTTGAATGATGACATTATCTATCTCTTGTATGGTCATTCACTTTGACTTGGTGATGAGTGCTTGTTCTTATTTTTTTATCATTTTGAGCGCTCCACCAAGATGTATGTGACATGGAAGAGTAATCCATGATCCTAACAGATTGTGCATTTGCAGTCCAAAGCAAATTTTAAACAATGCACAAATTTAGGGGGAGATCTTGCTTATCACATACTTCTCAAAGCGACGATGTACTTCATTCTTATTATCATTTTGTCGAAGCTTTGATCTATATGTTGTCATCAATTACCAAAAAGGGGGAGATTGAAAGTGCAACCAATCCCTAGGTGGTTTTGGTAATTCTTAACAACATATAGTTCATTGAACTAATGCTATTTCAAGATAATCATTTCAGAAATTTTAATGATTGGCATGGCATGGACTAGAGATGTGGACCCCTCAAAATGCAAAGGACATATATTGGCAACAAGCTCAAGACTCTACATTTTAATTTTAGTGATCCAAGATCACATTGAGTTCATAGGAAAGCCAATACTATTAAAAGGGGATGAAGTGTTGCTTAATGGCTTACTTGCTCAAAATGCTTAGTGATATGCTCCAAAACCCTCAACCACTTTCTAATTTCCACATATGTCCTAAACCTAAAAGTAAAATTCGGTCCCACCAATTTGATCTATCCGGCGCCACCAAGTTTCATTTGACATAGCCACTGCCACAAACCCTAGTTACTTCGGTCTCATCGATAGGGATCTCGGTCTCACCGAGATGGGATTGCAAACTTTGTGTTTCCTTTTTGTAACATTTCGGTCTCACCGAAATGAGCAAATCAGTCCCATCGAGTCTGCATTGCAAACTCCCTGTTTCCTTTTCGTAACACTTCGGTCCCACCGAAGTGAGCGAATCGGTCCCACCGAGTTTGCCTGACCAACCCTCTGTGTACCTATTGCTGAAATCGGTCCAACCGAGTTTATGCGATCGGTCACACTGAGATTACGTTATGCCCTAACCCTAGCATATCGGTCTCACCGAGATGACTATATTGGTCCCACCGGAAATCCTAACGTTCACATTTTTACCTAAATCGGTCTGACCGAGTTTGCTGATTCGGTCCCACCGAGTTTGGGAATCTGTGTGTAATGGTTAGATTTTGTGTAGAGGCTATATATATCCCTCCACCCACTCTTCATTCGTGGAGAGAGAGCCATCAGAACAAACCTACGCTTCCACTGCTTATTTTCTGAGAGAGAACCACCTACTCATGTGTTGAGATCAAGATATTCCAATCCTACCATTTGAATATTGATCTCTAGCCTTCCCCAAGTTGCTTTTCACTCAAATCATCTTTCCACCATAGCCAAATCTATGAGAGAGAGTTGAGTGTTGGGGAGACTATCATTTGAAGAACAAGAGCAAGGAGTTCATCAACAACACACCATCTATTACCTTTTGGAGAGTGGTGTCTCCTAGATTGGTTAGGTGTCACTTGGAAGCCTCTGTCAAGATTGTGGAGTTGAACTAAGGATTTTGTAAGGGCAAGGAGATTGCCTACTTCATGAAGATCTACCCTAGTGACACAAGTCCTTCGTGGGCGATGGCCATGATGGGATAAACAAGGTTGCTTCTTCATGGACCCTTCGTGGGTGGAGCCCTCCATGGACTCGCGCAGTCGTTACCCTCCGTGGGTTGAAGTCTGCATCAACGTGGATGTACGATAGCACCACCTATTGGAACCACGCCAAAAATATCCGTGTCAACACACTACAAGAAATATGTCAACTAGTGACCTTCTGTCAGTGACCCTGGAAGAATTGGTCATAGATATATGACCATTTGAGACCAATTGGTCAAAAGCTGTTCGGGGGGCTCCAAACCCTAAACCATTACGACCATTTTTGTCAGAAAGGTCGTAATTTCCTTACACGAAATGGTCATAAAGCAAACAGTGCTGGTCCACTGCCTTATTTCTAGTTGTTAACGACCAATATAGATGGTCATAGCCTTGTAGATTGTGGTGGGTTGTGATGACTAGGCGCCATCCCATCAGTTTTGACTATGTGTCATGTCCATGTGTCAATTTTTTCCCTAGGTTGTGAAGCAACCTATATTTCTGTTATTCCAAAAAATTCCCAAAAAATTCTCATAAATTTTTTGGATCATATATTCATCAAATATGTCAAAAACTTTCCTTGCCTAGTTCAAAAATAACTCAACGATATTCATCTTCCTATTCTGTTCAGAGCAGCACTTTGTGAAGGAAGTACCACTTTGGCATGTCCAAATGGTATCCATTTTCTACAGTGCTTTCCTATGCCCAAATAACCATCCTCCACCAAATGCCGGCTTAATCCATTCATTATTTTGAGCCCAACTTCAACATTCGTATTTATGTCCAGTGTGGTACTTTGTAAAGCAAGTACCACCTAGGCTCCTCCTTTTGAGGTGAAAATCCGTGAAGACGGTCTTCTTAGTAACTGATTGTCCTCAGCCAAAACTCACGCCCATTAGCCATGTGTATTTCTCGTACCGCAAATCAAACACTTGGCTATTTATTCATGTTTGAGCATCAATTGGTCTCCTCATGAGAATATTATCTTGTGATTTTCTTCCTAGAACCTACCTGGAGAGTGCCCAACCCACTAGACATGCCTAGGCCGCCCAGAACACATCACGCGGTGACCACGCGGCGGGCATGCGAGCTTACGCGCTCTAGAGTTGGGGCCCTCGGCCACCGTCCAAACCTCGATGTCTCGCCATCAAACCATGTATTTCTGATTAAATATATACTTATTTACCTAGAAATGATTTTTGGGAAAAATAAAGAGCAAACTATGAGGCAGCTGTAGTTCAAATTTGACCCGCTTCCAACTGAACCGACGGGAATTTGTCTTTTTCACCAGAGATGGATCAAATTTTTTGACACCCAACCGTTTTGTCAATTGTGCATTAAATATGGCCTAGTATTTTATAAAATTGATTAGGTCCAATTTTGCAACAAATATATGGTAGGTCCTTCACACAAAAAACTCATTTCGGGCACTCGGAAAATGGAAAATGAATTTTCCGTGCAAAGAAAATGAAAACTCCCTTAGGCAACATTGTTTGGAATTCCAAGGTGCACCCTTATGCACAATATGAGATCATTTGAACAAACTATGCCATGAATGTGGCCATAAGATTGATCATTTGGCTTGAAAGCCATGAATCTTCACACTTGATAGCTCATTTCCGAGAACACTTTTTTTTAAAATAATTACCATATTACAAGTTTATTATTTTTCCTGGAAACTTGGTCACATATAATGACACAATGCGAAGGTTTTCCAATTTTTTGATTTTTTTTTTAATTTTTTATGCCCGTTTCAAAATGCGGTCAAAACAGCGGGTTTGACCGTTCCTAGCTAGTGGTTGAATCTTGGAAAACTTTTGATGTTTCTCTGATTAAATAGATACTTATGTACCTAGAAATAATTTTTGGAAAAAATAAAGAGCAAACTATGAGGCAGCTGCATTTCAAATTTGACCCGCTTTCAACTAAACCGGCGGAAATTTGTCTTTTTCATGAGAGGTGGATCAAAGCTTTTTACACCCAACCATTTGGTCAATTGTGAATTAAATATGGACTAGTATTTTACAAAAATGATTTGGTCCAATTTTGCAACAATTATTTGGTAGGTCCTTCACAAAAAAACCTCATTTGGGGCACTCAAAAAATGGAAAATGAATTTTCTGTGCAAAGAAAATGAAAACTCCCTTAGACAACATTGTTTGGAATTCCAAGATGCACCCTTGTGCACAATATGAGATCATTTGAACAAACTATGCCATGAATGTGGCCATAAGATTGATCATTTGGCTTGAAAGCCCTGAATCTTCACGCTTGATAGCTCCTTTTTGAGAACACTTTTTTAAAATAATTATCGTATTACAAGTTTATTATTTTTCCTGGAAACTTGGTCACATATAATGACACAATGCGAAGGTTTTCCAATTTTTTGATTTTTTTGAATTTTTTATGCCCGTTTCAAAATGCGGTCAAAACGGCGGGCATGACCGTTCCTAGATCGTGGTTGAATGTTGGAAAACTTTTGATGTTTCTCTGATTAAATAGATACTTATGTACCTAGAAATGATTTTTGGAAAAAATAAAGAGCAAACTATGAGGCAGCTGCAGTTCAACTTTGACCCGCTTTCAGCTGAACCGACGGAAATTTGTCTTTTTCACGAGAGGTGGATCAAAGCTTTTTACACCCAACCATTTGGTCAATTGTGAATTAAATATGGACTAGTATTTTACAAAAATGATTTGGTCCAATTTTGCAACAATTATTTGGTAGGTTCTTCACAAAAAAACCTCATTTGGGGCACTCAAAAAATGGAAAATGATTTTTTCGTCCAAAGAAGATGAATATTTCCTTAGGCAACATTGTTTGCCATTCCAATATGCATCCTAATGCAAAGTATGATATATTTTGAACAAATTATGCCATTCTAAAATGCACCCTCGTGCAAAAAATACAAGAGAAACAAATAGGAAAACACAATTACATAAGCTTTGTTCTTATTGGTTGAAATGTTTGTGCCATGGATATCCATCCATCCATCCATCCATCCATCCATCCATACCATTTATCTAAAGAAAAAAATAGAAAGAAAGAAAAAGAACCCCCACCCCCGGGGCAGCACAACCACCCAAACCCTATCCCCTCCCCAGATCCATCGTCGCTGCCCCCTTCTCCCCCCTCATCCCCTCCAACCACCCAAACCCTATCCCCTCCCCAGATCCAATCTCGCCGCCAGCCTCACTCCCCCCCTCATCCTCTCCCGCTCGCGCATGATCCCCGCGCGGTGGGTCCTTCCCATTCCCCCCGCGGCTCCGACCATGGCCGCCGTCCTCGCGTCGCCGCCACCCGCCCATCCCCTCACTCTCCTTGATCCAAATCGTCGTGCTCTGCTCCTCCCTCCCTCCCCTCCAACAATATCCCCACGCTCTGCTCCTCCCTCCCTCTCCCCCCTCCGGCAAGATCCAGCGCGCGGCCTCCCTCTCCTCGATCTAGATCGAGGCACCCGACCGCCCCGCCTCCGTATCCCTCCGTCTCCCACCCGTGGAAAGCTCCACCGCCACCGCCCCCACCCAACGCCGCCACCTCCACCCAATGCCGACCTCGTATCCACCACCCACACTCCCCCCTCGCCATGGCCGCTCCCAAGGTCGACCACCACTTCAGCAACGTCCTCCTCAACCGCTTGGATGGATGGATGGGGAACCGGGACCGACGTGCTGTTGTCCACCAGTTCCTCGAGGGAGGCCGGCCGACCATGGAGGCTCGACCCCAACCGACGCATGGACGGACGGATGGATGGATGGCCGGGGTGAAACCCTAGCCCCACACCCACCCATCCCCATCCACATCCCCATGGAGCTCTTCTCTGTTCCTCGGCGGGGACCCGAGCTTGCTGATGTGGTGGCCCTCGACTCCGGCGAAGCCAAAGGTACGTACGCCCCCTCCTTCCCCTCGTCTTTTCTTCTTCTTCTTCTTCTGGATTTGCCCATCTAATTTGCGCAGTTGCTTTGTGCAGGCCATCACCATCACCATGGAACAAGTCAAGGAGGAGGCCATCGCCATGGAAGGAAGGTCATGGTAAGAGGTGTGTGTGTGTGTGTGTGTGTGTGTTCCAGCCATGGTCAGGTCCAGATTTCGTGCTACTGTATTTACAGAGTAGTTAAGGATGTTTAGGTTGATGGTCAGATTAGCCCCTTTCAAATTTCATATATTAATCAATGGAGCACTAGCAGCCAACCTTGGAGATGGGCGTGCAAGTGTCTGACCTCCAACCCTGAATGTGTTCTTTCCATATTTCTACAGCCACTAGTACCAAACTGCCATTACAAACATGTCATATATATGAGTTGCTTATGTTCAGTAAATTTCATGAATGTATGAGTGTTTGTCCATCAAAATCAGGAGGTGTAGTATATATCTACCAGGGATAGTAATCATTGTTGCTTACAGGTTACCATAGTGTTGCAGTTCATAGTAAATGCATTTCTAGTAGAAGTCATAATATATCAAGGACGGATAAGAGATCATCTACTTTCAGAAGGTTTTACTTGGTTGGTTGATTAGTGTTTTTCTGTAGAATAGACTCCGGGCTGTGTATAATGGGCATTTCGGGCTGTGTATAATGGGCATTTCTAATTCACGTGTATCATTGATTGTATTATTTTCCTGTTGAGTGACTTTTAACTATAGAAGAGAAATCATCTATTTCTTTGCAGTTTCGTTTGACTTATCCTTTGGTTTCAACTATACATCAGAGTGTACCATTGACTGTATTATGCTGCTGCTGATGTGCTATTTATAGCTACAGTTTGACACTATTAGTTAGGCTTGCTGGACATGTCATGGTACACGCCTTTGTCTTTTTTAGCATCAACAAATGTTTATCTACTGTGAAGTACTATTAATTAGGCTAAAAAGATTTTTGTTTTCTGGCGCCTATGGGTTCTTGGCCTTTGTTTATCTGTTATGCTGTGTGCTGTGCAAATATACATAAACCACACTAACCTACTGCTGCTATTTTCAGGTACGCCATCACAAAAGCCTTCTGTGTTGCTTTTGTCATGACATTCTTCTTGGTATTTGCCGCTGTGCTAGTCGGAGGTGCTGCTGCTACATTTGGCGGAGCTACCGCTGCCGCCCCAAAGGGCAACCTTCATCAGACACTACCTCATAACAGTGCCTCAAAGTTCTGTGCCCCATCTCCCCTCTTTCTAAATTACCGAACAAACTATGCCAAACAAAACTCATATGCTTATGCTATGCTTACTTTTAATCTTGTGAACATGCTAATTTAGAGGATGTAATGTAGTTCCACTCATTTATTCTGTGTGATGAGCTTACTTTTGTACTGTAGCCACCTTGTTGTTTACTTTGCTGAATCCTGTCTTGTGTACTAATCATGAGTTACTAGCATTTGGCTTCTCTGTGCTAATTAAACCTGATAAGTATGTATACTTCTTTGAGATACAAATTCCACATTGCATGTTTATGTGCTAATTAAACCTGATAAGTATGTATACTTCTTTGAGATACAAATTCCACATTGCATGTTTATGAGGTTCAATTTCTACAGATGTTGCCAAATGAATGTGTCAACATGTCTCTCCTTAGGGGTTGTTTTAAACTGCAAATGATCTACTGTATCAATTTTTTGCTGTTCAAAGATTGAAATCCTGGTTCATTTTCAAAGATCAAAATGTTGTTGACCCTGTTCTTCTATGCTTAAATGGTAAAAATGTCGCATTTTGCTTGTTCTAACCATTTTTCTTGATAACTTGCAGATGCTGGCCTTCATTCATGTTTTGTCGTGAGGTCCAGGATGAACAAGTTGGGAGAAGCATTGGAGCTAGTTATACTGTGATAGTTGTATTACCCGATTGAACATTTTTTTATTGTAAACTTGATGTGAACCATATTTTTCTGTAATAATGTGTTACCAGGATGAACCATCCTTGCCGTGTTACCAGGGTGAACAAGTTTGATTGTAATAATGTGCCAAGTTTGGCTCTTTCTGATTGTATTCATGATGTGTACCATATTTTTCCTGATTAGTCATGCTCTGTTTGAAGCATTTTGTTTTCTCTCTGTTCGGATTTAAATATTGTTATTTATTTACTGGAAAATTGAGATCTGAAGAATATAACACTGACAACTGGGACCCACTTGTTAGAACCTGACAACTAGGTCCCATCTCACTAGTGGGCTCATATTTTGGAAAAAACAAAATAAAAAAGGCCATGGCCTAGAAAATAAAAAGGCCGAATTCTTGGGCCAGGCCCATGTAGCTAATAAAAGCACAGGGGAAAAATATAGAAAGGCCGAATTGTTGGGATAGGCCCATGTAGAAAACCGAATTGGACCGGGCTGAATCTTGTGCCACATCAGCTTGCCATGCTGGATGCCTACGTGGCCTGGGGAGGTTGCTAGTGACCAAAACGCCACAGTGGACATATTTTGGTCATAAACGTCTTTGACCATTCAAGAAGAAAGGTCGCTATAGTCAGTTTACGACCGCCAGCTTTTGACCTTCTGTTTTTGGTCACAAAAAGGCCGCAAATGAAAAAACACGACCTTTCAGTGACCAATAGTGGTGGTCACAAGTTGACATATTTCTTGTAGTGACATTGCGTTTGCTCCCTCCGAACTCCCCAATTTACTTTCTTGAAAGTTGCATGCTTTACTTTCCGCTGCCCATATACTCTTTGCATGCTTGCTTGAATTGTATTGAGATTGCTTGACTTGTGCTAAGTTGCTAAAATCATCCAAGAACTAAAATTGGGAAAAGGTTAAGCTTTTATTTGGTCAAGTAGTCTAATCACCCCCCTCTAGACATACTTCCGATCCTACAAGTGGTATCAGAGCTTTGGTCTCCATTTTCCTTGATTTCCATAGCTTTGGTGATCATAGCCTTGGTTTCACAACCTAGGAGAGTATGACGTCTAGTGAGGGAAATTACCACCGTAGAGGTCCTTACTTTGATGGTACTAATTTTGCTAGTTGGAAACATAAGATGAAAATGCATATTCTTGGACATAACCCCGCCGTTTGGGCTATTGTTTGTATTGGCTTGCAAGGTGAATTCTTTGATGGGAGAGAACCAAACCGTGAAGCTACCGCAGAAGAATTGAAGATGCTGCAATACAATGCTCAAGCTTGCGATATCCTCTTCAATGGATTGTGCCCCGAAGAATTCAACAAAATCAGCCGTATTGAGAATGCAAAGGAAATTTGGGATACTTTGATTGATATGCACGAAGGTACCAACTCCTTCAAGGAATCCAAGTTGGATGTGCATCAAAGTCAACTTGACAAGTTCAAAATGAAGGATGGTGAAGGTGTTGCCGAAATGTACTCTAGGCTTTCTCTCATCACAAATGAGATTGCCGGCTTAGGAAGTGAAGAGATGGCCGACAAATTCATCATAAAGAAGACCTTGAGGGCCTTGGATGGAAAATATGATACTGTGTGCACATTGATCCAAATGATGCTAAATTCCAAAGAACTCAAGCCAACCGAAGTCATTGTAAGAATTGTTGCTCATGAGATGTCACTCAAGGACAAAGAAGAGCTTCACAACAAGTCTAGTGGTGCTTACAAAGCCTCATGTGATGCTCCTACATCATCAAATTATAAACAAGCCTTCAATGAAGAATTGAGCTTAATGGTGAAGAACTTCAACAAATTCTACAAGAGTAGAAGCAAGGAAAGAAGTTCCAAGTCAAGGTCCTACAATGACAAAAGTTCTTCTAGTCGTGAGCGAAATTGTGGAAGACCCAGACACTACTCCAATGAGTGTATGGCTCCCTACAAAAGAAGAGAAGACTCACCTAAAAGAAGAAGCAAAAGGGAAGAATCACCACCAAGAGAGAGAAGGAGTAGAGATGATCGCTATGAACGAAGAACCTCTCAAAGAAGTAAGGATTCGGAAAGGAAGGACAAGTCATCAAGGAGCTACACAAAACGAAGACATCAAGCTCATGTTGGTGAATGGGTATCCGGCTCCGACTCCGACCACCACTCCGAGAGAAGTTATCACTCCGACTCCGAATATACTCACGATGAAGGTGTTGCCGGTCTAGCACTTGTGTCAACCAACTCCTATGACATATTTGATTCACCAAATGAAGGAATTGGTAGATGCTTCATGGCTTGCTAGGTGATGATGATTTACTTGTTGACAACTGTAGCGATGAATACTATGATGAAACGTCAATTAATCATGATAATCAAGATAAAACGAATGACAATGATCAGAAGGAGATTGAGCTTCTAACTACAGGACTAAACACTCTTAAGTTAGCTCATGAAACTACTTTATAATATCATCAAGAACTTTGAAAAACTCATGAGAAGTTACGCTTCGAAAGTTGAATCTTGAGCAAGAGCATGGGTTCTGAAAGGCCATCAATGATGATCTTCGGAAGTAGAGGTTGTCATGCGTTTATTTGTTTGTATGCCAAATACCTTAATGCAAAAGAACGTCATGTTATATTGCCCCTTATGATAGTAACCTTTATTATGCAGTCTGTTGCTTTTTTTCTTTTCCATCATAAGTTCGTACAACGCTCAATTTTCTCTTACACTAAATGATCCAACACATTTAGAAGCAATTTTTATTGCCTTATTGCACCGATGACAACTTCTTGAAGGATCTTAGGTATGGTGGACTCCCAAAATAAGATTTGGGTTAAGGATTTTTGGATGCACAAGTAGTATCTCGACTTAGTGCGGAATTTTTGGCTATAAAAGATATTGAGCAAGCACCACATGTTAAAGGGTCTATGACAATATAACTTCTATGTGAATATGAACAAACATAAAACATTAGTTGTCTTCCTTGTCCAACGTCAACTGTTTTGACACAAAAAATTTAATGGGGGTTCACAATCATAAAATATGTCCAAGATAGTGTATTTGCATGTGAATATTCTCTTCCCTTATTAATTTTTTCATGAGTTGCATCATTGACGAATGCTATGTTTGTCAATCTCCAATAAATTTTACCACTTATACTTTTCCTTATGTGATGTCATTACTTGCCATTAGATTAGCATATGATCTTATTCATTAATTTCCTTTTTCTTCTACTAAAACATTAAAAAAAGAAACAAGACTCAAAATACTGTTTATTATATTTCTCGCACACGATTACATCGATAGATAGATCACTAAGCAAACACTTGAAAAGAAAAGATCAAACTGAACTTTTATTCAACTAAGTCATAAGATAACTAAAGATCGAACTAAAATAGATAAAGCAAAGATAGTGGCGGTGATACGATAGCGGTACATCTCCCCAAGCTTGGCATAATCCAAGGGGAGTGCCCATACCATGAACTCAAGTCTCCTTTGGTGACGAACATGATGATGGTGGTGATGAGGTAGTAGCGAGCTTATCCTTTTTCTCCAGGTTGCGTCGGAGAGTAAAATTATCTATCCTCAACTCTTCGTTCTCCACCTCAAGCTTTTTTATTCTCTTGCATAATGCTTCCTTGCTTTCTTGCTCGAACCGAGGAGGGACTGGCTCATCTTCATCTTCCTCATCGGTGAACCATATATAGGGATAGGTGTCCTTAAAGATATTTTTATCCAAAGGCTGGTAAGAAACAGGGCTCCCCTCCTCTGAATCTTGAGATGACATATTTTTAGATCTGCCAGAAAACAACAAGAAAGAAGAATAGAAGATTTCTCCGTGATACGGTGTTCAATACGTTTGGGGGGTATATAAAGATTTTTTATCTTGGAAAACAAGCAAATGGGAGGAAAACGGAGTCGGGAAGGTTCCCGAGGTGGGCACAACCCACCTAGGCGCGCCAGGTGTCTTGTGCCCCCCTCGGGTGCGTTCCTGGTTGTTTCTTATTTTCCTATTTTTCAAAATATTCCAACACTGATAGAAAATATTTTTGTGGATTTTTCACAGTTCGTTTACGTACCGTATCACGTACCTCCTCTTTTTCAGTTATTCTAGAGTGTTCTGGAGGTTTCTTTTGTGTGTTCCTCAGGTGTCATGGTTTGAATAATATTACTTTCAACATTAATAGGTGTACCTAAGATATAGTGTTTCATTCTTTGCCCATTGACCACCTTCGGGTTAGTACCTTCGGCATTATTTATTTTAATGGCTCCAGATCGATTCCTCCCCGATGATTGTTGTCTGCCAGAACTACGTTGGTATTTCCCCAAAGAGGAAGGAATGATGCAGTATAGCGACAGTAGGTATTTCCCTTAGTGATAAGACCAAGGTTATCGAACCTCCTCACACCACGTAAACATCGCCTGCACACACAGATAACAAATACGCGCAACCCGATGTGTAAAAGGGTTGTTATTCCCTTTCGGGTACGGCGCCTCTAGATAGGGAAATAATGTGAGGTAAAAGTGGTAGACGGGATAAATAGATTGCGGAACAAATAAATTGCAGCAAGGTATTTTGTATTTTTGGTTTAATAGATCTAAAAATAAATGCAAAGCAAAATAGATCTCAAAGGAAAATATGATGAAAAGAGACCCGGGGCCCGTATGTTTCACTAGTTGCTTCTCTCGAGAAAAATAGCAAACGGTGGGAAAACAATTGCTGTTGGGCAATTGATAGAACTTCAAATAATCATGACGATATCCAGGCAATGATCATTATATAGGCATCACGTCCAAGATTAGTAGACCGACTCCTGCCTGCATCTACTACTATTACTCCAAACATCAACCGCTATCCAGCATGCATCTAGTGTATTAAGTTCATGGAGAAATGGAGTAATGCAATAAGAACGTTGACATGATGTAGACAAGACCCAATCTTGTTATCCTTAATAGCAACAATACATTGTCGTCATATCTCAAAACCATTACTAAGAATCAAGTTTATTTTGTCCAATGATCTTCATGAAAGTTTTTATTATATCCTCCTTAGATATCTATCACTTTGGGACTATTTTCATATGTTGCTTTTGACAATCTCAAACAAATATAAGTAAAGAACATGAGAATAATTTTTCTTTCTCTCAAATAATCTAAGTGAAGCAAGAGAGAATGTCTGGAAATTTTACTAACTCCTAAATAAATCTAGGTGAAGCATGAGAGAATTTCTTCAAAAATAACAAAGCACACCGTGCTAAAAAAGATATAAGTGAAGCACTAGAGCAAATCCATGGCTCTAAAAATTTAAGTTAAGCATAGGAGCAAGCATAGCATAATTTTTGGCTCTCTCAAAAAGGTGTGTTCAGCAAGGATTCAACACTTAAAACACAAAGTAAAACAAGCAAATACTCATATCATACAAGACGCTCCAAGCAAAACTCATAATATGTGATTAATAAAAATATAGCTTTAAGTAAAATACCGATGGTTGTTAAAAGAAAATGGGGATGCCACTCGGGGGCATCCCCGAGCTTAGTTGCTTGCTACTTCTTTGAATATTATCTTGGGGTGCCTCGGGCATCCCCAAGCTTAGCCTTTTGCTAATCCTTATTCCTTCATCCATCGTAAGATCACCCAAAACTTGAAAACTTCAATCACACAAAGCCCAACAAAACCTTCATGAGATCCGTTAGTATAAGAAAGCAAACCATTACTACAAGTACTGTTGCAAACCTATTATTATTTTGTTTTCGTATTATATCTACTGTATTCCAACTTTTCTATGGCAAAAACTCATCAAAGAAAACAATAGAATCATCAAAACAAGCACACAACGCAAAGAAAACAGAATCTGTCAAAAAACAGAATAGTCTGTAGCAATCTGGATATTTCGAATACTTCTGTAACTCCAAAAATCTTGAGAAATTAGGAAAACCTGAGTAATTTGTATATTAATATTCTGCAAAAATAATAAACTCAAAAGCACATTTCTGTGATTTACGAAAACTATTTTCGTGAGTTCATAAGTTCCTGTTTTTCAGCAAAATCAAATCAACTTTTACCCAAATCAACCCAAAGGCCTTGCTTGGCACAAACACTAATTTAAACCACAAAAACACAATCATAACAGTAGCATAATTTTGCTAACACACAAGAACAGAAAGCAAAAAGCAAAAATAATTTTTATTCATTGGGTTTCCTCCCAACGAGCGCTGTCGTTTTACGCCCCTAGCTAGGCATAACGTGTAGGATCTAAGTTTTGTCATCCTTCTCCTCCAATTATTTGATCGAACACTTGGGATTTTCTAAGGATTTTGCATATAAATTCTCAACAACAATACTTCTAGGCACAAGATTGAAAAACTTATTTTTGCAAAAAGGGTCTCTTATGACTTCAATAAAGATGGGATGAATACCAATCATCTTAAGATCTCCTTTATCATTGCTAGAAGTTGCACCTTTGTTTTTAGTGACTTGAGTAGTCTTACTAATTTTCACGGGAGTTTTAGGGAAGCAAAAGCCGTACCTAGATTAGAAAAAATTTCTTCCAGTTTATCAATCCTAGACGGGCTCTCTCCGATTCTTTCATGAATTATAGTTCCCTTTTTTTTAACAACTTAAAAAGTCTCCCGCTTTTGACCCAATTTTAGTAGCATAACTTTGCATTTTTCTATCCAAGTTTTCAATATGGTCTATGGTAAGCATTTTCTTTTCAATAGCATCAAGTCTTTCCATGACATGCTCTAGAGTCAGTATTGTTTCATTGATCACGAGTGGTGGTGAACCCACTAAATTTCCCAAAGTGTTAAAAGCATCAAGAGAATGACACATCAAGAAATTCCCACCGGTAATCATATCAAGGACGAATCTATACCAAGTGGTAATGCCCACATAAAAACAACGAATAAGAACAACGGTAGATTGCTTACGGATAGATCTATTATGAGCATTGCAAATCTTATACCATGCACCTTTTAAATTCTCTCCTCCCCTTTGTTTAAAGTTGAGAACCTCGTTCTTGGGGGTGCATGCAATAGAGGAAGAAATATCCATAGCGACAAAAAGTGATCAACAAGTTTGCACACGAAAAACAGATCTGACGTGAAAAATGGTGAATGAAAAAGAGGACGAAAAAGAGGGCGAATAAAAGAGGGTGGGGGAGAGGAAAACGAGAGGCAAATGGCAAATAATGTAAATTGTGAGGAGATGAGATTTGTGATTAGGAACCTGGTTGATGTTGAAGATCCTCCCCGGCAACGGCGCCAGAAATTCATTTTGATGTCTGCTAGAACTACGTCGGTATTTCCTCAAAGAGGAAGGGATGATGCAGTATACCAACGGTAGGTATTTCCCTCAGTGATGAGACCAAGGTTATCGAACCAGTAGGAGAACCTCCTCACACCACGGGAACAACACCTGCACACAGATAACAAATACTCGCAACCCGACGTGTAAAAGGGGTTCTCAATCCCTTTCGGGTACGGCGCCTCTAGATAGGCAAATAATGTGAGGTAAAAGTGGTAGATAGGATAAATAGATCGCAGAACAAATAAATTGCAGCAAGGTATTTTTGTATTTTTGGTTTAATAGATCTGAAAATAAATGCAAATGAAAATAGATCGCAAAGGCAAATATGATGAAAAGAGACCCGGGGGCCGTAGGTTTCACTAGTGGCTTCTCTCGAGAAAAATAGCAAACGGTGGGAAAACAATTACTGTTGGGCAATTGATAGAACTTCAAATAATCATGACAATATCCAGGCAATGATCATTATATAGGCATCACGTCTAAGATTAGTAGACCGACTCCTGCCTGCATCTACTACTATTACTCCACACATCGACCGCTATCCAGCATGCATCTAGTGTATTATGTTCATGGAGAAACGGAGTAATGCAATAAGAACGATGACATGATGTAGAAATAGACCCCATCTTGTTATCCTTAATAGCAACAATACATAAGTGTAGTTTCCCTTTCTGTCACTGGGGTCAAGCACCGTAAGATCGAACCCATCACAAAGCACCTCTTCCCATTGCAAGATAAATAGATCAAGTTGGCCAAACAAAACCCAAATATCAGAGAAGAAATACAAGGCTATAATCAATCATGCATATAAGAGATCAAAGTAGACTCAAATAACTTTCATGGATAAAAACATAGATCTGATCATAAACTCAAAGTTAATCGGATCCCAACAAACACACCGCAAAAAGGCTTACATCATATGGATCTCCAACAGACCATTGTATTGATAATCAAGAGAGAGAGAGAGAGAGAGAGAGAGAGAGGAAGCCATCTAGCTACTAACTATGGACCCGTAGGTCTACAAAGAACTACTCACGCATCATCAGAGAGGCACCAATGGAAGTGGTGAACCCCTCCGTGATGGTGTCTAGATTGGATCTGGTGTTTCTGGACTCTGCGGCGGCTGGAATTGATTTTTGTCGACTCCCCTAGGGTTTCTGGAATATTGGGGTATTTATAGGGAAAAGAGGCGGTTGAGGGGGCACCCAAGGTGGGGACAACCCGCCTGGGCGCGCTTGGGCCTCCAAGCACGCCCAGGTGGGTTGTGCTCTTCTCGAAGCACCCCCAGGTGCTTTCCTGGCCCACTGGATGTCTTCTGGCCCAAAAAAATTCCTCAAAAATTTCCGCTGCATTTGGACTCCGTTTGGTATTGATTTCCCGCAATGTAAAAAACATGCAGAAAACAGCTACTGACACTGGGCACTATGTCAATAGGTTAGTATAAAAAATGATATAAAATGACTATAAAATGATTGTAAAACATTCAAGAATGATAATATAACAAAATGGAACAATAAAAAATTATAGATACGTTGGAGACGTATCAATGATATATGGTCCTTCCCATTTAGAGAGAAGTTTTCCTGCAAAGAATCTGAAACGAGAGTTGTACAGAAGAACATATTCTCCAACCATGAATTCTATCTTTTGGATTCTTTTGTCATGCCATCTTTTAACTTTTTGTTTGAATAATTTGGCATTTTCATAAGCTTGGGTTCTCCATTCATCTAGTGAGCTAATATCAAATAACCTCTTTTCTCTGGCAAGTTTGAAATCATAGTTGAGTTCTTTTATTGCCCAATATGCTTTATGTTCTAACTCTAGAGGCAAATGATAAGCTTTTCCATAAACCATTTTATACAGAGACATACCCATATGATTTTTGTAAGCTATTCTATAGGCTGAAAGTGCATCATCTAATTTTTTATACCAATTCTTTCGGGACCTATTAACGGTTTTCTGTAATATTAGTTTTATTTCTCTATTGCTAAGTGATACGTCTCGAACGTATCTATAATTTTTGATTGCTCCATGCTACTTTATCTACTGATTTGGGCAATATTGGGCTTTATTATCCACTTTTATATTATTTTTGGGACTAACCTATTAACCGGAGGCCCAGCCCAGATTTGCTGTTTTATGCCTATTTCAGTGTTTTGAGGAAAAGGAATATCAGGCGAAGTCAAAACGGAACGAAATCAACTGGAGAAGTTATTTTTGGAAGGAAAGCCACCCGATGGACTTGGAGTGCACGTCAGGAGATACGGGAGGTGCTCACGAGGGTGGGGGGCGCGCCCACCCCCCCGGGCGCGCCCCCTGCCTCGTGGGGCCCCCGTAGCTCCTCCGACGTACCCCCTGCACCCATATATACTCTCGTACCCTAAAACTTCCAGAACAGAAGATAGACCGGGAGTTCCGCCGCCGCAAGCCTTTGTAGCCACCAAAAACCTCTCGGGAGCCTGTTCCGGTGCCCTGCCGGAGGGGGATCCCATCACCGGTGGCCATCTTCATCATCCCGGTGCTATCCATGACGAGGAGGGAGTAGTTCACCCTCGAGGCTAAGGGTATGTACCAGTAGCTATGTGTTTGATCTCTCTCTCTCTCTCTCTCTCTCTCTCTCTCTCTCTCTCTCTCTCGTGTTCTCTCTCGTGTTCCATCTATGGCACGATCTTGATGTATCCCGAGCTTTGCTATTGTAGTTGGATCTTATGATGTGTCTCCCCCTCTACTCTCTTGTGATGAATTGAGTTTCCCCTTTGAAGTTATCTTATCGGATTGAGTCTTTTATGAGAACACTTGATGTATGTCTTGCCGTGATTATCTGTGGTGACAATGGGATATCATGTGCCACTTGATGTATGTTTTGGTGATCAACTTGCGGGTTTCGTGACATTGGGAACCTATGCATAGGGGTTGGCACACGTTCTTGACTCTCCGATAGAAACTTTGGGGCACTCTTTGAAGTACTTTGTGTTGGTTGGATGAATATGAGATTATGTGATGCATATCGTATAATCATGCACACGGATACTTGAGGTGACAATGGAGTATCTAAGTGACATTAGGGTTTTGGTTGATTTGTATCTTAAGGTGTTATTCTAGTACAAACTCTTTTATAGATTGATCCGAAAGAATAACTTTGAGGTGGTTTCGTACCCTACCATAATCTCTACGTTTGTTCTTCGCTATTAGTAGCTTTGGAGTGACTCTTTGTTGCATGTTGAGGGCTTGTTATATTATCTATCTATGTTATTATTGTTGAGAGAACTTGCACTAGTGAAAGTATGAACCCTAGGCCTTGTTTCCTATCATTGCAATACCGTTTACGCTCACTTTTATCATTAGTTACCTTGCTGTTTTTATTATTTCAGTTTACAAAAACCTATATCTACTATCTATTTTGCACTTGTATCACCATCCCTTCGCCGAACTAGTGCACCTATGCAATTTGCCATTGTATTGGGTGTGTTGGGGACACAAGAGACTCTTTGTTATTTGGTTGCAGGGTTGTTTGAGAGAGACCATCTTCATCCTATGCCTCCTACAGATTGATAAACCTTAGGTCATCCACTTGAGGGAAATTTGCTACTGTCCTACAAACCTGTGCACTTGTAGGCCCAACAACGTCTACAAGAAGAAGGTTGTGTAGTAGAAATCAAGCTCTTTTCTAGCGCCGTTGCTGGGGAGGTTAGCGCATGAAGGTATATCTTTAGATCTTGCAATTGAATCTTTTTGTTTCTTGTTTTAGCACTAGTCTAGTTTATAAAAGAAAATTACAAAAAAAATGGAGTTAAGTTTGTCTCATACACTTCACCTTTTTAATATGTTTCGTGAGTATGATGGAAAGGATAATTGTGCTCAAGTGCTAGAAGAAGAAATCTCTAAATTGTTTGGCACTAAATATTTGAATGATGAGCATGATTGCAATGTTGTTAGTACGAATTCCTTGAATATCCATGATGCTAATTATATGCAAAGCCACAAGCTTGGGGAAGCTATGTTTGATGAAGATGATATTTTTTGTCCCCCAAGCTTTGATGAGAAAATTTACTATGATGAAAGCATGCCTCCTATCTATGATTATTATTGTGATGACACGTATGCTTTAAAGAATAATGATAACCATGAAACTTGTCATCTTGATCCTAATTTTAAATCATATGATAGTTATTTTGTTGAGTTTGCTCCCACTGCTATTCATGAGAAGAATTTTGCTTATGAGGAGAGTAGTAAATTTTCTATGCTAGTAGATCATGAAAAGAATGCTTTAGGTGCTGGTTACATTGTTGAATTCATTCATGATGCTACTGAAAATTAATATGAGGGAGGAACATATGCTTGTAGGAATTGCAATAATACCAAGTTTCCTCTCTATGTGCTTCAAGTTTTGAAGCTATGCTTGTTTTCCCTTCCTATGCTAGTTGATTATCGTTCCCATAAGTTGTTTTCTCACAAAATCCCTATGCATAGGAAGTGGGTTAGACTTAAAATTTCTATTCATATGCTTCATGATGCTCCCGTTATGTTTCAGTTCTTATCTTTTATGTGAGCATCATTGTCATCATCATGCCTAGCTAGAAAGGCATTAAAGAAAAGCGCTTGTTGGGAGACAACCCAATATTTATCCTTACTGTTCTTGTGTGTTCACATGATTATGCTACTGTAGTAATCATGTTTTATAGCTTTTGTTTCAATAAAGTGCCAAGTAAGACCTTTAGGATGGCTTATGGTGATAGTTGTGTTGATCCTGCTGAAAATCAGAAACTTTTGCACCCAGTAAATTAGTTTTGTTAATTCACAAAAACGTGCTTATGATTTGATTCTTTTTGCTCTGGATTGGTACACTAATTGCTTAGTACTTACTAGTTTGGTAGAATGTTTGGAGTTCCATAAGTATACGTTTGATACAGATTACTACAAACTGTTCTGTTTTTGACAGATTCTGTTTTCTATGTGTTGTTTGCTTATTTTGATGAATCTATGAGTAGTATCGGAGGGTATGAACCATAGATAAGTTGGAATACAGTAGATATTACACCAATATTAATTTAGAATGAGTTCATTACAGTACCTAAGTGGTTGTTTTATTTTCGTATACTAAAGGAGCTTACGAGTTTTCTATTAAGTTTTGTGTTGTGAAGTTTTCAAGTTTTGGGTAAAGATTCTATGGACTACGGAATAAGGAGCGGCAAGAGCCTAATCTTGGGGATCTCCAAGGCACCCCAAGGTAATACTCAAGGAAAACCAAGAGCCTAAGCTTGGGGATGCCCCGGAAGGCATCCCCTCTTTCGTCTTCGTTCATCGGTAACTTTACTTGGAGCTATATTTTTATTCACCACATGATATGTGTTTTGCTTGGAGCGTCATTTTATTTTGTTAGTATTTGCTTGCTGTTATTTAGAATAATGTTTTGCATCTTTAGTTTCAATAAAAAAGTCAAGGATAGCCTTTGCCATGCTTATTTTGCTAGTATACATGTTGCTGTTTGAAAAACAGAAAGTTTACCGCTGTTGCAAAAATTCCCTAGAAAAGTAAGAGAGTGGTATAATGTTGAATATTTTTGCATATTGAGATCTGATAAATTTATTACAGTGGGAATTTTAGTTCATAATTGTTGGAGTTAGGGAAGTATGATGAATCTTGCATTCTTTACAGACTGTACTGTATTGAAAGATTGCTGTTATGGTTGCATTGTTTGCATATGTTTGCTTGTTTAATGATTCTATTTGGTGATAGGAGTATTAAATATGCAGAGGCATTTAGTATGCAATGTTTAATAATGATTTTAGTGATTTGTTACAGTATAAAATGATAAGGTTTTGCATTGGTTTATACTAACTTATCCCACGAGTTCTTGTTGAGTTTGTTGTGAATGAAGCTTTTGATAAAAAGAGAAACCATGATATGAGAGGAATTAAGGAGACACAAAAGTTCAAGCTTGGGGATGCCCAAGGCATCCCAAGATAATATTTCAAGAAGTCTCAAGCATCTAAGTTTGGGGATGCCCCGGTAGGCATCCCACCTTTCTTCTTCAACAACTATCGGTTAGTATCGGTTGAGCCTAAGTTTTTGCTTCTTCACTTGAGTTGTGCTATCCTTGTAATGTATTTTTCTTTAGCTTTGCTTGCTGTTTGAATAAAGTATCAAGATCTGAAATTATTAAATGAGAGAGAGTCTTCGCATAGTTGCATAATTATTTAGCTACTCATTGACCTTCACTTATATCTTTCTGAGTAGTTTGTCATTTGCTCTAGTGCATCACTTATACCTTTTAGAGCATGGTGGTAGTTTTATTTTGAAGAAATATATGAAGTCTCATACTTCACTTAGATTATTTTGAGAGTCGTTAATAGCATGGTAATTTGCTTAATATTAAAATACTTGGTATTCAAGATATGTGAAACTTTTTTATGAGTGTGTTGAATACTAAGAAAAGTTTGATGCTTGATAATTGTTTTGAGTTATGAAGATGGTGATATTAGAATCATGCTAGTTGAGTAGTTGTGAATTTGAGAAATACTTGTGTTAAAGTTTGTGATTCCTGTAGCATGCATGTATGGTGAACCGTTATGTGATGAACTCGGAGCATGATTAATTTATTGATTATCTTATTTATGAGTGGCGGTCGGGGACGAGCGATGGTCTTTTCCTACCAATCTATCCCCCTAGGAGCATGCACGTAATACTTTGCTTTGATAACTTCTAGATTTTTGCAATAAGTATATGAGTTCTTTATGACTAATGTTGAGTCCATGGATTATACGAACTTTTTCCCATCCTTCCACCATTGCTAGCCTCTCTAATACCGCGCACTTTTCGCCGGTATCATACACCCACCATATACCTTTCTCAAAACAGCCACCATACCTACCTATCATGGCATTTCCATAGCCATTCCGAGATATATTGCCATGCAACTTTCCACCGTTCCGTTTATTATGACACGCTCCATCATTGTCATATTGCTAGCATGATCATGTAGTTGACATCGTATTTGTGGCAAAGCCACCGTTCATAATTCTTTCATACATGTCACTCATGATTCATTGCATATCCTGGTATACCGCCGGAGGCATTCATATAGAGTCATACGTTGTTCTAAGTATCGAGTTGTAATTGTTGAGTTGTAAGAAAAATAAAAGTGTGATGATCATCATTATCAGAGCATTGTCCCAAGTGAGGAAAGGATGATGGAGACTATGATTCCCCCATAAGTCGGGATGAGACTCTGGACGAAAAAAAAGGAGGCCAAAAAAAGCGAAAGGCCCAAATAAAAAAATGAGAGAAAAAGAGAGAAGGGACAATGCTACTATCCTTTTACCACACTTGTGCTTCAAAGTAGCACCAAGATCTTCATGATAGAGAGTCTCTCATTTTGTCACTTTCATATACTAGTGGGAATTTTTCATTATAGAACTTGGCTTGTATATTCCAATGATGGGCTTCCTCAAAATGCCCTAGGTCTTCATGAGCAAGCAAGTTGGATGCACACCCACTTAGTTTCTTTTGTAAGGGCTTTCATATACTTATAGATCTAGTGCATCCGTTGCATGGCAATCCCTACTCACTCACATTGATATCTATTGATGGCCATCTACATAGCCCGTTGATACACCTAGTTGATGTGAGACTATCTTCCCTCTTTTTGTCTTCTCAACAACCACCATTCTATTCCACATAGTGCTATATCCATGGCTCACACTCATGTATTGCGTGAATATTGAAAAAGTTTTGAGAATGTCATAAGTATGAAACAATTGCTTGGCTTGTCATCGGGGTTGTGCATGATTTAAATATTTTATGTGGGGAAGATGGAGCATAGCCAGACTATATGATTTTGTAGGGATAACTTTCTTTGGCCATGTTATTTTGAGAAGACATGATTGCTTTGATTAGTATGCTTGAAGTATTATTATTTTAATGTCAATATGAACTTTTGTTTTGAATCTTTCGGATATGAGTATTCATGCCACAATTAAGAAGATTTACATTGAAATTATGCCAAAGTATCACTCCGCATCAAAAATTCTTTTTGATCATTTACCTACTCGAGGACGAGTAGGAATTAAGCTTGGGGATGCTTGATACGTCTCCAACGTATCTATAATTTTTGATTGCTCCATGCTACTTTATCTACTGTTTTGGGCAATATTGTGCTTTATTATCCTCTTTTATATTATTTTTGGGACAAACCTATTAACCGGAGGCCCAACCCAGATTTGCTGTTTTATGCCTATTTCAGTGTTTCGAGGAAAAGGAATATCAGACGAAGTCAAAATGGAACGAAATCTACTGGAGAAGTTATTTTTGGAAGGAAAGCCACCAGATGGACTTGGAGTGCACGTCAGGAGATACGGGAGGTGCTCACAAGGGTGGGGCGCGCGCCCACCCCCCCGAGCACGCCCCCATGCCTCGTGGGGCCCCCGTAGCTCCTCCGACGTACCCCTTGCACCCATATATACTCTCGTAAAAAACTTCCAGAACAGAAGATAGATCGGGAGTTCCGCCACCGCAGACCTTTGTAGCCACCAAGAACCTCTCGGGAGCCCATTCCGGTGCCCTGCCGGAGGGGGATCCCATCACCGGTGGCCATCTTCATCATCCCGGCGCTATCCATGACGAGGAGGGAGTAGTTCACCCTCGGGGCTGAGGGTATGTACCAGTAGCTATGTGTTTGATCTCTCTCTCTCTCTCGTGTTCTCTCTCGTGTTCCATCTATGGAACGATCTTGATGTATCCCGAGCTTTGCTATTGTAGTTGGATCTTATGATGTTTCTGCCCCTCTACTCTCTTGTGATGAATTGAGTTTCCCCTTTGAAGTTATCTTATCGGATTGAGTCTTTTATGAGAACACTTGATGTATGTCTTGCCGTGATTATCTGTGGTGACAATGGGATATCATGTGCCACTTGATGTATGTTTTGGTGATCAACTTGTGGGTTTCGTGACATTGGGAACCTATGCATAGGGGTTGGCACACGTTCTTGACTCTCCAATAGAAACTTTGGGGCACTCTTTGAAGTACTTTGTGTTGGTTGGATGAATCTGAGATTGTGTGATGCATATCGTATAAGCATGCCCACGGATACTTGAGGTGACAATGGAGTATCTAGGTGACATTAGGGTTTTGGTTGATTTGTATCTTAAGGTGTTATTCTAGTACGAACTCTTTTATAGATTGATCCGAAAGAATAACTTTGAGGTGGTTTCGTACCCTACCATAATCTCTATGTTTGTTCTCCTCTATTAGTAGCTTTGGAGTGACTCTTTGTTGCATGTTGAGGGCTTTTTATATTATCTATCTATGTTATTATTGTTAAGAGAACTTGCACTAGTGAAAGTATGAACCCTAGGCCTTGTTTCCTATCATTGCAATACCATTTACGCTCACTTTTATCATTAGTTACCTTGCTGTTTTTATTATTTCAGTTTACAAAAACCTATATCTACTATCTATTTTGCACTTGTATCACCATCTCTTCGCTGAACTAGTGCACCTATACAATTTGCCATTGTATTGGGTGTGTTGGGGACACAAGAGACTCTTTGTTATTTGGTTGCAGGGTTGTTTGAGAGAGACCATCTTCATCCTACGCCTCCTACGGATTGATAAACCTTAGGTCATCCACTTGAGGGAAATTTGCTACTGTCCTACAAACCTGTGCACTTGCAGGCCCAACAACGTCTACAAGAAGAAGGTTGTGTAGTAGACATCACTAAGTTCAACTTAACCACTAGATTGAGGATGATTGGGTGATGCAATTCTATGGTTAACATCGTATTTAGCAAACATTTTACGCAAAGCACCATGAATAAAGTGTGAACCACCATCAATCATTAAGTATCTAGGGACTCCAAACCTCGGGAAAATAACTTCTTTAAGCATTTTAATGGAGGTGTTATGATCAACCCTACTAGTTGGAATAGGTTCTACCTACTTAGTAACATAATCAACAACAACCAAAATATGTGTATACCCATTAGAGGAAGGAAAAGGTCCCATATAATCAAAACCCCAAACATCAAATGGTTCAACAACAAGTGAATAATTCATAGGCATTTCTTGATGCTTACCAATATTATCAATTCGTTGACATTCATCACAAGATAAGACAAACTTACGGGCATCCTTGAAGAGAGCATGCCAATAAAAACCAGATTGCAATACCTTATGACCAGTTCTATCTCCCACATGATGCCCTCCATTGGCTTCGAAGTGATATTTCCGTAGGATTTGTTCATGTTCATGCTCAGGTACACAACGTCTAATAATACCATCTCTCCTTCTTTATAAAGATGCGGGTCATCCCAAAAGTAATGTCTTAAATCATAGAAGAATTTTTTCTATTGTTGGTATGTGAAACTAGGTGGTATGTATTTAGCAACAATATAATTAGCATAGTTAGCATACCAAGGAGTGTTTTGAGAAACATTTAGTGCAGCTAATTGCTCATGAGGAAAGCTATCATCAATAGGTAGTGGGTCATCAAGGATATTCTCTAACCTAGGCAAGTTATCAGCTACGGGGTTCTCAGCTCCTTTTCTATCGATGATATGTAAATCAAATTCTTGTAGCAAGAGAACCCACCTAATGGGTCTAGGTTTAGCATCTTTATTTTCCAGAAGATATTTAATAGCGACATGATTGGTGTGAACAATAACTTTGGAATCAACAATGTAAGAAATGAATTTGTCACAAGCAAACACAACTGCTAAAAATTCTTTTTCAGTAGTAGCATAATTTCTTTGGGCACTGTCTAGAGTTTTGCTAGCATAATGAATAACATTTAGTTTCTATGAACTCTTTGTCCTAGAACACCAACAAAATAATCACTAGCATCACACATAATTTCAAAAGGCAGGTTCCAATCAGGTGGTTGAACAATAGGTGCAGAAGTTAAGGCTTTCTTAAGTGTTTCAAAGGCTTCTACACAATCATCATCAAAAACAAATGGAACATCCTTTTGTAAAAGATTTTTAAGAGGCTAGAGATTTTAGAGAAGTCTTTAATAAACCTCCTATAGAAACCAGCCTGACCAAGGAAACTTTGAATACCTTTGACATCTCTGGGACGCATCAACTATAGCTTTATCCACCTCAATACCTCGTTCAGAAATTTTATGCCCCAAAACAATACCTTCATTAACCATAAAGTGGCACTTCTCCCAATTCAAGACAAGATTAGTCTCCTCACATCTCTGCAAATCTCAATCAAGGTTGCTTAAGCAATCATCAAAAGAAGTTCCATAAACAGAAAAATCATCCATGAAAACCTCAAAATCTTCACAAAAATCAGAGAATATAGCAGTCATACATCTTTGAAAAGTAGCAGGTGCATTGCATAAACCAGAAGGCATTCGTCTATAAGCATAAGTTCCAAAAGGGCAAGTAAAAATGGTTTTCTCTTGAACATGCTGCGAGTCAAGTATTTGAGAAAAAACCAGAATATCCGTCGAGAAAAAAATGTGTGTGCTTAGATAACCTTTCTAGCATTTGATCAATAAAAGGCAAATGGTAGTGATATTTTCTAGTCGCTTTATTTAATTTTCTGAAATCAATTACCATTCTATATGAAGGAAATATGCCCTAGAGGCAATAATAAAGTTGTTATTTTATATTTCCTTATTTCATGATAAATGTTTATTATGCATGCTTGAATTGTTTTAACCAGAAACTTGATACATGTGTGGATACATAGACAAAACACCGTGTCCCTAGTAAGCCTCTACTAGATTAGCTCGTTAATCAAAGATGGTTAAGTTTCCTAACCATAGGAATGTGTTGTCACTTGATGAATGGGATCACATCATTAGGAGAATGATGTGATGGACAAGACCCATTCGTTAGCTTAGCATTATGATCGTTCACTTTTATTGCTATTGCTTTCTTCATGTCAAATACATATTCCTCCGACTATGAGATTATGCAACCCCCGGATACCGGAGGAATGCCTTATGTGCTATCAAACATCAAAACGTAACTGGGTGATTATAAAGATGCTCTACAGGTATCTCCAAAGGTGTTTGTTGGGTTGGCATAGATCGAGATTAGGATTTGTCACTCCGAGTATCGGAGAGGTATCTATGGGCCCTCTCGGTAATACACATCATAAGAAGCCTTGCAAGCAAAGTGACTAATGAGTTAGTTGCAGGATGATGTATTACGGAACGAGTAAAGAGACTTGCCGGTAACAAGATTGAACTAGGTATGAAGATACCGACGATCGAATATCGGGCAAGTAACATACCGATAACAATCGACTAATAAAGATCTTCGTAGAATATGTAGGAGCCAATATGAGCATCTAGGTTCCACTATTGGTTATTGATTGGAGATATGTCTCGGTCATGTCTACATAGTTCTTGAACCCCTAGGGTCCACACGCTTAACGTTCGATGACGATATTGTATTATATTAGTTATGTGATTTGGTGATCGAATGTTGTTCGGAGTCTCGGATGAGATCACGGACATGACAAGGAGTCTCGAAATGGTGGAGAGGTAAGGAATTGTATATAGGACGATAGTATTCGGACACCGGAAGTGTTCCGAGAGGTACCGGGTACATATTGGAGTACCGGAGGGGTTACCGGAAACCCCCGGGAGAAGATATGGGTCATGTGGGCCATAAGAGGGGAGCACACCAGCCCAGAAGGGGTGGCACGCCCCCCCTTAGGCAGGAGGCCGAATTGGAGAAGGAACAAGGGGGGTTTGGCCCCCTTGCTTTCTTTCTTCTCCCTTCCCTTTCTTCTTCGACAAAAATAAGGAATGGGGGGGGGGGCGAATTGGGGAGGACCCCAAGTAGGATTCGACCTACTTGGGGTGCCCCCTTGGCTGCCTCTCCTCCCCTCCAACCCATATATATGTGGGGAGGGGGCGCCTACAACACGGAACATCAACTGTTAGCCGTGTGCGGCGCCCCCCTCCACGGTTTACACCCCCGGTCATATTGTCGCGATGCTTAGGCGAAGCCCTGCGCTGATCACTTCACCATCACCATCACCATGCTGTCATGCTGACGCAACTCATCTACTTCCTCGACACCTTGCTGGATCAAGAGGGCGAGGAATGTCATCGTGCTGAACATGTGTAGAACTCGGAGGTGCCGTAAGTTCGGCAGTTGATCGGTCGGAGCAAGAATAAGTTCGACTACATCAACCGTGTTGTCAAACGCTTCCGCTTATGGTCTACAAGGGTATGTAGACACACTCTCCCCCTCTCGTTGCTATGCATCTCCAAGATAGATCTTGCGTGAGCGTAGGATTTTTTTTGAAATTGCATGCTACGTTCCCCAACAGTGGCATCTGAGCCAGGTTAATGCGTAGATGATATGCACGAGTATAACACAAAGAGTTGTGGGTGGTGATCATCATACTGCTTACCATCAATGTCTTATTTTGATTCAGCGGTATTGTTGGATGAAGCGGCCCGGACCAACCTTACATGACCACATTCATGAGACCGGTACCACCAACAGACATGCAACTAGTTTTGCATAAAGATGGCTAGCGGGTGTCTGTTTCTCCTACTTTAGTTGAATCCAATTTGACTGCGGCCGGTCCTTGTTGAAGGTTAAAACAACAAACTTGATAAATCACTGTTGTGGTTTTTGTGCCGTAGGTAAGAACGGTTCTTGCTAGAAGCCCGTAGCAGCCACGTAAAACTTGCTACAACAAAGTAGAGGACGTCTAACTTGTTTTTGCTGGGCATGTTGTGATGTGATATGGTGAAGACATGATGTGATATACATTATTGTATGAGATGATCATGTTTTGTAAAAGTTATCGGCAACCAGCAGGAGCCTTATGGTTGTCTCTTTATTGTATGAAATGCAAATGCCATGTAATTGCTTTACTTTATCACTATGCGGTAGCGATAGTTGTAGAAGCAATAGTTGGCGAGACAACCACGACGCAACAATGGAGATCAAGGTGTCGAGCCGGTCACAATGGAGATCATGACGATGCTTTGGAGATGGAGATCAAAAGCACAAGATGATGATGGCCATATCATGTCACATATTTTGATTGCATGTGATGTTTATATTTATGCATCTTATTTTTCTTAGTACGGCGGTAGCATTATAAGATGATCCCTTAACTAAAATTTCAAGGTGTAAGTGTTCTCCTTGAGTATGCACCATTGCGACAGTTCTTCGTGCTGAGACACCATGTGATGTTGGGTGTGATATGCTCTACGTTCACATACAATAGGTGCAAGACAGTTTTGCACATGCAGAATACTCAGGTTAAACTTGACGAGCCTAGTATGTACATACATGGCCCCGGAACACTAGAGACCTAAAGGTCGAACATGAATCATATAGTAGATATGATCAACATAGAGATGTTCACCATTGATGACTACTCCATCTCACGTGATGATCGGACATGGTTTAGTTGATTTGGATTACGTATCATTTAGATGACTTGAGGGATGTCTATCTAAGTGGGAGTTCTTAAGTAATTTGATTAATTGAACTTAAATTTATCATGAACTTAGTCCAGATAGTATTTGCAAATTATGTTGTAGATCAATAGCTCGCGTTGTAGCTCCCCTATTTTTGATATGTTCCTAGAGAAAACTAAGTTGAAAAATGATGGTAGCAACTATGCGGACTGGGTCCGTAACTTGAGGATTATCCTCATTGCTGCATAGAAGAATTATGTCCTTGACGCATCGCTAGGTGAAAGGCCTGCCACAGGAGTAGATGCTGATGTTATGAACGTCTGGCAAGCTCGATCTGATGACTAACCAATAGTTCAGTGTGCCATGCTTTACGGCTTAGAATCGAGACTTCAAAGACGTTTTGAACGTCATGGACCATACGAGATGTTCCAGGAGTTGAAGTTAATATTTCAAGCAAATGCCCGAGATGAGATATGAAGTCTCCAACAAGTTCTATAGCTGCAAGATGGAGGAGAATAGTTCTGTCAGTGAACACATACTCAGAATGTCTGGATATCATAATCACTTGACTCAGCTGGGAGTTAATCTTCCAGATGATAGTATTATTGACAGAGTTCTCCAATCAGTGCCACCAAGCTATAAACGCTTCGTGATGAACTATAATATGCAATGGATGGAGAAGACTATTCCCGAGATCTACGCAATGCTCAAATCTGCAAAGGTAGAAATCAAGAAGGGGCATCTAGTGTTGATGGTTAACAAGACCACTAGTTTCAAGAAAAAGGGCAAGGGAAGAAAGGGAACATCAAGAAGAATGTCAAGCAAGTTGCCACTCTTGGGAAGAAGCCCAAAGCTGGACCCAAGCCTGAAACTGAGTGCTTCTACTTCAAAGGGACTGGTCACTGGAAGCAGAACTGCCCCAAGTATTTGGCGGATAAGAAGGATGGCCAAGTGAACAAAGGTATATTTTATATACATGTTATTGATGTGTACCTTACTAATGCTCGTAGTAGTGCATGGGTATTTGATACCGGTTCGGTTGCTCATATTTGTAACTCGAAACAGGTACTACGTATTAAATGAAGATTGGCTAAGGACGAGGTGACGATGCGCGTCGGGAATGGTTCCAAGATCGATGTGATCGCCATCGGCACGTTACCTCTACATCTACCTTCGAGATTAGTTTTAGACCTGAATAACTATTATTTGGTGCTAGTGTTCAGCATGAACATTATATCTGGATCTTGTTTAGTGTGAGACGGTTATTCATTTAAATCAGAAAATAATGGTTGTTCTATTTATATGAGTAATATCTTTTATGGTCATGCACCCTTGAAGAGTGGTCTATTTCTGTTGAATCTCGATTGTATACACATATTTATAATATTGATGCCAAAAGATACAAAGTTGATAATTATAGTGCAACATATTTGTGGCACTGCCATTTAGGTCATATTAGTATAAATCGCATGAAGAAACTCCATGCAGATGGACTTTTGGAATCACTTGATTATGAATCATTTGATACTTGCGAACCATGCCTCATGGGCAAGATGACTAAAACTCCATTCTCCGGAACAATGGAGCAAGCCAATGACTTATTGGAAATAATACATACTGATGTATGCGGTCCGATGAGTGTTGAGGCTCGCGGTGGGTATCGTTATTTTCTGACCTTCACAGATGATTTGAGCATATATGGGTATATCTACTTAATGAAACACAAGTCTGAAACATTTCAAAAGTTCAAAGAATTTTCCAACTGAAGTGGAGAACCATCGTAACAAGAAAATAAAGTTTCTACGATCTAATCGCGGAGGCGAATATTTGAGTTACGAGTTTGGCCTTCATTTAAAACAACGTGGAATAGTTTCACAACTCACGCCACCTGGAACACCACAATGTAATGGTGTGTCCGAACGTCGTAATCGTAGTTTATTAGATATGGTGCGATCTATGATATCTCTTACCGATTTACCACTATCATTTTGGGGTTATGCATTAGAGACAGATGCATTCACATTAAATAGGGCACCGTCTAAAGCCGTTGAAACGACACCGTATGAACTGTGGTTTGGCAATAAACCTAAGCTGTCGTTTCTTAAAGTTTGGGGTTGCAACACTTATGTCAAAAGGCTTCAGCCTCATAAGCTCGAACCCAAATAAGATAAGTGCATCTTCACAGGATAACCTAAGGAAACAGTTGGGTATTCCTCCCACCACAGATCCGAAGGCAAGATCTTTGTTGCTGAGAATGGGTCCTTTCTAGAGAAGGAGTTTCTCTCGAAAGAAGTGAGTGGGAGGAAAGTAGAACTTGATGAGGTAAATGTACCTTCTCTCTAATTGGAAAGTAGTACATCAATGAAAATTGTTCCCGCGATGCCTACACCAACTAAAGAGGAAGCTAAAGATGATGATCATGAAACTTCAGATCAAGTTACTACTGAATTTCGTAGGTCAACTAGAGCACAGTCCGCACCAGAGTGATATGACAATCCTGTCCTGGAAGTCATGTTACTAGACCAAGGCGAACCTACGAACTATGAAGAAGCTATGACGAGCCCAGATTTCGACATATGGCTTGAGGCCATGAAATCTGAGATAGGATCCATATATAATAACAAAGTGTGGACTTTGGTGGACTTGCTCGATGATCAGCAATCCATAGAGAATAAATGGATCTTCAAGAAGAAGACTAACGCTGATGGTAACGTTACTGTCTACAAAGCTCGACTTGTCGCAAAAGGTTTTTGACAAGTTCAAGGGGTTGACTACAATGAGACTTTCTCAACCATAGCAATGTTTAAGTCCGTCCGAATCATGTTAGAAATTGCCATATTTTATGAAATCTGGCAATTGGATATCAAAACTGCATTCCTTAAATGGATATCTCTAAGAAGAGTTTTATATGATGCAACCAAAAGGTTTTGTCGATCCTAAAGATGCTAACAAAGTGTGCAAGCTCCAGCGATCCATCTATGAACTGGTGCAAGCATCTCGGAGTTGGAATATACACTTTGATGAGGTGATCAAAGCATATGGTTTTACACAGACTTTCAGAGAAGACTGTATTTACAAGAAAGTGAGTGGGAACTCTGTAGCATTTCTAATATTGTATGTGGATGCCATGTTGTTGATTGGAAATGATGTAGAATTTCTAGATAGCATAAAAGGATACTTGAATAAAAGTTTTTCAATGAAAGACCTCGGTGAAGGTGCTTACATATTAGGCATCAAGATCTATAGAGATAGATCAAGACACTTGATAAGACTTTTAATGAGTACATACATTGACAAGATTTTGAAGGAGTTCAAAATGGATCAGTCAAAGGAGTTCTTGCCTGTATTGTAAGGTATGAAGTTGAGTAGAGACTCAAAACCCGACCATAGCAGAAGATAAAGAGAGAATGAAAGTCATTCCTTATGCCTCAGCCATAGGTTCTATAAAAGTTTGCCATGTTGTGTACGAAACCTGTTGTGTACCTTGCCTTGAGTTTGGCAAGGGGGTACAATAGTGATCCAGGAGTAGACCACTGGACAACGGTGAAAATTATCCTTAGTTACCTTAAAGAGGACTAAGGAAATGTTTCTCAGTTATGGAGGTGATAAAGAGTTCGTCATAAAGAGTTACATCGATGCAAGCTTTGACACTAATCTAGGTGACTCTAAGTCACAGTCTAGATATGTATTGAACGTGGGAGCAATTCGCTAGAGTAGCTCCATGCAGAGCATTGTATACATAGAAATTTGCAAAATACATACGGATCTAAATGAAGCAGGCCCGTTGAATAAACTTCTCTCACAAGCAAAACATGATCACACCTTAGTACTCTTTGGGTGTTAATCACATAGCGATGTGAACTAGATTATTGACTCTAGTAAACCCTTTGAGTATTGGTCACATGGCGATGTGAAGTATTGGTGTTAAATCACATGGCGATGTGAACAAGATTATTGACTCTAGTGGAAGTGGGAGACTGAAGAAATATGCCCTAGAGGCAATAATAAAGTTGTGATTTTAAATTTCCTTATTTCATGATAAATGTTTATTATTCATGCTAGAATTGTATTAACCGGAAACTTGATACATGTGTGGATACATAGACAAAACACCGTGTCCCTAGTAAGCCTCTACTAGACTAGCTCATTAATTAAAGATGGTTACATTTCCTAACCATAGACATGTGTTGTCATTTGATGAACGAGATCACATCATTAGGAGAATGATGTGATGGACAAGACCCATTTGTTAGCTTAGCATTATGATCGTTCAGTTTTATTGCTATTGCTTTCTTCATGTCAAATACATATTCCTCCGACTATGAGATTATGCAACTCCCGGATACCGGAGGAATGCCTTGTGTGCTATCAAATGTCACAACGTAACTGGGTGATTATAAAGATGCTCTACATGTATCTCCAAAGGTGTTTGTTGGGTTGGCATAGATCGAGATTAGGATTTGTCACTCCGAGTATCGGAGACGTATCTTTGTGCCCTCTCGGTAATACACATAATAAGAAGCCTTGCAAGCAGAGTGACCAATGAGTTAGTTGCAGGATGATGTATTACAGAACAAGTAAAGAGACTTGTCGGTAACAAGATTGAACAAGGTATGAGGATACCAACGATCGAATCTCGGGCAAGTAACATACCGATGACAAAGGGAATAACGTATGTTGTCATAATGGTTTGACCGATAAAGATCTTTGTAGAATATGTAGGATCCAATATGAGCATCCAGGTTCCGCAGTTGGTTATTGACCTGAGAGATGTCTCGGTCATGTCTACATAGTTCTCGAACCTGTATGGTCCGCACGCTTAACGTTCGATGACGATATTGTATTATATGAGTTATGTGATTTGGTGACCGAATGTTGTTCGGAGTCCCGGATGAGATCATGGACATGACGAGGAGTCTTGAAATGGTCGAGAGGTAAAGATTGATATGTAGGACAATAGTATTCAGACACCAGAAGTGTTCCATAAGGTATCGGGTACATATCAGAGTATAGGGGGGGGGGGGTTACCGGAAACCCCGGGGAGAAGATATGGGCCATATGGGCCATAAGAGGGGAGCACACCCACCCACAAGGGGTGGCTCCCCTCTTAGGCAGGAGGTCGAATTGGATAAGGAACAAGGGGGGTTTGGCCCACCTTCCTTTCTCTCTTCTCCCTTCCCTTTCTTCTCTGGCAAAATAAGGAAGGGGGAGGCCGAATTGAGGAGGACCCCAAGTAGGATTCGGCCTACTTGGGGCGCCGCCTTGGCTCCCTCCCCTCCCCTCCAATATATATATATATATATATATATATATATATATAACATCAACTACTAGCTGCGTGTGGCGCCCCCTCCACAGTTTACACCCCCGGTCATATTGTCGTGGTGCTTAGGCGAAGCCCTGCGCAGATCACTTCACCATCACCGTCATGCTGACGGAACTCATCTACTTCCTCAACACCTTGCTGGATCAAGAGGACGAGGAATGTCATCGAGCTGAACGTGTGTAGAACTCAGAGGTGCCGTACGTTCGGCACTTGATCGGTCGGAGCTATAAGAAGTTCGACTACATCAACCGCATTGTCAAACGCTTCTGCATACGGTCTACGAAGGTACGTAGACACACTCTCCCCCTCTCATTGCTATGCATCTCCTAGATAGATCTTGCGTGAGCGTAGGAATTTTTTTGAAATTGCATGCTACGTTCCCCAACACTATAGCCAGTAACAATTCTTTGTGGAATAAGTTCATTTTTACCATTTGGAACGACAGTGATACCTTCTTTCTTAGGGACACAATGAACAGGACTTACCCATCTACTATCAGCTATGGGATAGATTATACCTGCTTCCAGAAGTTTTAGTATCTCCAGTCTTACCACTTCTTTCATTTTGGGATTCAAACGTCGTTGATGATCAACAACGGGTTTAGCATCAGGTTCCATATTAATCTTGTGCCGACAGAGAGTGGGACTAATGCTCTTAAGATCATCAAGAGTATACCCAATAGCAGCACGGTGCTTCTTCATAATTTTCAATAATATCTCTTCTTCATGTTCTGAAAGGTTAGCACTAATAATAACATGGTATATCTTTTTCTCATCAAGATAAGCATATTTCAAAGTGTCAGGCAATTGTTTCAGTTCAAACGCAAGATCACCCTTAGGTGGAGGAGGACCTCCTAGAGTTTCAATAGGCGAATTATGTTAGAGCAGAGGTCGTTGTTCAAAGAATTTTTTATCTATTTCATTTCTTTCATGCATATGCATATCATTTTCATGGTCTAGAAAATATTGTTCTAGTGGATCAGTAGGAGGCACATCAAAGCAAGACCAATTATTTCATCCTTACTAGGTAATTTTTTCTTGTGAGGTTGTCTATTAAACTTGGAAAAATTAAATTCATGAGACTCATCACCAAAGTGAACATTGACCATTGGTTATGACAATCTATAGTAGCATTGACAGTGTTCAAGAAAGGTCTACCAAAGATAATGGGACAAAAGTCATCTTGTGGGGAACCAAGAACTAGAAAATCAGTAGGGTATATTATTTTCCCACACAAGACTTCAACATCTCTAACAATCCTAAGTGGTGTGATGGTGTTTCTATTAGCTAGTTTAATAGTAACATCTATGTCTTTGATTTCAGCGGGTGTTCCTTGTATAAGGTAAAAGGAATAGCACTCACGCTAGCACCTAAATCACATAAGCCATGATAACAATGGTCATCTATTTTAACTGACACAACAGGCATGCCAACAACAGGTCTATGTTTATCTTTTTATCGGGTTTGGCAATTCTAGCAGCTTCATCACAGAAGTAAATCACATGCCCATCAATATTTTCTACCAGTAGATCTTTAACCATAGCAACACCAGGTTCTACTTTAATTTGTTTAGCAGGTTTAGGTGCTCTAGTGTGACTTTTGCGAATCGCAGTTGAAAAACCTTAGCATGTTCCTTTATCCTAACAGGGAAAGGTGGTTTTCCAATATAAGCAGTAGGAACAACCGGGCCAACATTCTAAATAATCGTTTCATCTTTAGCTATGACCAGTTCTTTAATTTCCTCTTTAATAGGTGGGTGATATTTAAACCACTTCTCCTTAGGCAGATCAACATGTGTAGCAAATGATTCACAGAAAGAGGCTACTATCTCAGAGTCAAGTCCATATTTAGTGTTAAATTTCTGAAAAGCTTTGGTATTCATAAAAGATTTGACACAATCAAACTTAAGCTTAATACCTGACTCTTTACCTTCGTCATTTTTCCAATCTTCAGAGTTGCATTTAATTATTTCTAAGAGATCCCACTTGAATTCCATAGTCTTCTTCATAAAAGAACTAGTAGAAGAAGTATCGAGCATGGATTGATCATTACGAGAAAACCAAGCATAAAAATTCTGAATGATAATTTCTCTTAAGAGCTCATGATTGGGGCGTGAATATAACATTGACTTAAGCCTTCCCCAAGCTAGAGCGATACTTTCTCCTTCAGGAGGCCAAACATTATATATATAATTCTGATCACGATGAACTAGATGCATAGGATTTTTTTGGTGAAATTCCAATTTCAATCGATTCCAGTTCCAAGATCCAATATCATCGCATAGCCTATACCATGCCAATGCTTTTACCTTCAAAGATAAAGGGAAAAACTTCTTCTTAGCTTCATCCCCGGGAAAACCAGCAAGCTTCAATAATCCACAAATTTCATCCACATATATCTAGTGCATATGAGGATGTTCGGTTCCATCTCCTGCATAAGGATTAGCTAGCGGTTGTTCTATCATACCCGAAGGGATTTCATAACCAATGTTTTCAGTAGGTGCAGTAGGTTGAGGGGAAATTAATTATGGTTCCGGTCGAGGTGAAGATACCTCGAACAAACCCCTCAAAGGATGGTTCTCCATAGTAGAAAGTGACAATAAATTTCAGCATGTAGTAATAATTTTTCCTTACCGATTTCCACTTACCAAGAGCGCTTCACTCCCCGACAACGGTGCCAAAAAAGAACCTTCATGACCCACAAATATAGGGGATCAATCTTAGTCCTTTCGATAAGTAAGAGTGTCGAACCCAACAAGGAGCAGAAGGAAATGACAATTGGTTTTCATCAAGGTAATGTCTGCAAGCACTGAAATTGTAGGTAACAAGTTGTTTGATAGCAAGATAATTTGTAACACGCAAGTAATGGTAATGGTAACAAAGGTGTAGTAAGGTAGTCCAATCCTTTTGAGGCAAAGGGCAGTCCAAAATGGCTCTTATAATAAGCAAAGCATTCTTGAGGTACACAGGAATTTCATCATACCACTTTCATCATGTTGGTTTGATTCGTGTTCTCTACTTTGATAATTTGATATGTGGGTGGATCAGTGCTTAGGTGTTGTTCCTACTTGAACAAACATCCTACTTATAATTAACCCCCTCACAAGCATCCACAACCATGAGAAAAGTATTAAGATAAAATCTAACCATAGCATTAAACTTTTGGATCCAAATTGGTCCCTTACGAAGTAGTGTATAAACTAGGGTTTAAGCTTCTGTCACTCTAGCAACCCATCATCTAATAAATACTCCACAATGCATTCCCTTAGGCCCAAATATGGTGAAGTGTCATGTAGGAGACGTTCACATGACACCACTAAGGGAATCACAACATACATATCATGAAAATGTCAAACACATATCAAGTTCGCATGATTACTTGCAGCATGACTTCTCCCCTGACCTCAAGAACAAAAGTAACTACTCACAAATAATAATCATGCTCAAGATCAGAGGGGTATTAAATGGCATAACGGATCTGAACATATAATCTTCCACCAAATAAACCATATAGTAATCAACTACAAGATGTAATCAACACTACTAGTCACCCACAAGCACCAATCTAAGGTTCCGGTACAAAGATTGAACACAAGAGATGGACTAGGGTTTGAGAGGAGATGGTGATGTTGAATATGTTGATGGAGATAGCCCTCCCAAAGATTGGAGAGTTGTTGGTGACGACGATGACGATGACGATGATTTCCCCCTCCGGGAGGGAAGTTCCCTCCGTGGAATCGCTCCACCGAAGGGCAAAAGTGCTCCTGCCCAGCCTCGAGACGGTGGCGCTTCGTCCCGAAAGTCATCCCCTTATTTTTTTCTAGGTCAAAATGACTTATATATACCAGAAGAGAGGTACCGGAGGTGGGCCGAGGAGGGCACAAACCACCAGGGCGCACCTGGGCTCCCTGGCGCGCCCAGGTGCATTGTGCCCACCTGGTAGGCCCCCTTTGGTGGTTATTTGCTCCAATATTTCTTAAATATTCCATAAAAAATCTCCATGAAATTTCAACTTATTTGGAGATGTGCAGAATAGGTAACTCTGACCTAGCTTTTCCAGGTCCAAAATTCCAGCTGCCGGTATTCTCCCTCTTTGTGTAAATCATGCATATTATGAGAGAAAAGGCATTAGAATTATTCCCAAAAGCATTATTATGCATAAAAACATTATAAATAATAATAGGAAAACATGATGCAAAATGGGCATATCACTGGTTTGCACTAGAGCATTGATAACCCACAAGTATAGGGGTTCACAACAGTTTTCGAGGGTAGAGTATTCAACCCAAATTTATAGATTCGACAAAAGGGGAGCCAAAGAATATTTGAAGGTATTAGCAGCTAAGTTGTCAATTCAACCACACCTGGAGATTAATTATCTGCAGCAAAGTGATTAGTAGCACAGTGATATGATAGTTTTGATATTGGTAGCAGTAGCAACAGTAACGCTAACAGTGATAGCAGTTGGTTTGTAGCAGTAATGATAGCAGTAGCAACAGTAGTAACTTAGCAACAACAATATAAGATAAATTCGTAGGCATTGGATCGGTGACTCGTTGGATGATATTCATCATGAGACAGTTATAACCTAGGGCGATACAGCACTAGCTCCAATTCATAAATATAATGTAGGCATGTATTCCGTAAATAGTCATACATGCTTATGGAAAGAACTTGCATGACATCTTTTGTCCTACCCCCGTGGGAGCGGGGTCCTATTGGAAACCAAGGGATATTAAGGCCTCCTTTTAATAGAGAACCGGAACAAAGCATTAGCACATGGTGAATACAAGAACTCCTCAAACTACGATCATCACCGGGAGTGGTCCCGATTGTTGTCACTCCGGGGTTGCCGGATCATAACACATAGTAGATGACTATAACTTGCAAGATCGGATCTAGAACATGGATATAACGGTGAAAACATTAATGGTTGAGATCTGAAATCATGGCACCCAGGCCCAAAGTGACAAGCATTAAGCATGGCAAAGTCATAGCAACATCAATCTCAGAACATAATGGATACTATGGATCAGGTCCTAACAAAACTAACTCGATTACATGATGAATCTCATCCAACTCCTCACCGACCAGCAAGCATACAAAGTAATTATTCACTCCCGGTGGGGAGCATCATGGAACTGGTGATGGAGAGGTGTTGGTGATGACAAAGACCCCCCTCTCCGGAGCCCCCAACGGACTCCAGATCTGGCCTCCCGATGAAGAACAGGAGACGAAAACGGCTCCGTCTCGTGAAACACGATAATTCTTTCTCCCTAATTTTTCTGGAATAATGTGATTTTATAGCGTCGGTTTCAGGGTCAGGGGGGCCACCAGGTGGGGACAACCCACCTGGGCGCGCCTGGGGGGGGGGCAGGCACACCCTGGTGGGTTGTGCCCACCCAAGTGCCCCCTCAGGTATCTCTTGGTTCCAGAAATTCTCTTTATTGGTATAAAAAATCCTCGCAAAGTTTTGTTCCATTCCGAGAGCTTTTATTTCTGCACAAAAACAACACCATGGTAGTTCTGCTGAAAACAACGTCAGTCCGGGGTTAGTTTCATTCAAATCATGCGAATTAGAGTCCAAAACTAGAGGAAAAGCATTAGGAAAAGTAGATATGTTGGAGACGTATCAACTCCCCCAAGCTTAAACCTTTGCTTGTCCTCAAGCAATTCAGTTGATAAACTGAAAGTGAAAAAAAAACTTTTATGAACTATTTTGCTCTTGTTTCATAAATAAGCTTGAACAAAACCCAGGTTTTCAGCAAAGATTATAACTAACCATGTCGACAATAACTCTTAAAAATTGTATTAAGTCATATCAATGACATAATCAACAAGAGAGCAAATAATAAGATATCTCAAACAACAACATGTGTCAAAACAACCATGATATAATATGACAATAGTGGTATCTCGCTAGCCCTTTCTGAGACCGCAAAACATAAATGCAGAGCACCCCCAAAGTTCAAGCCGCGACTAAACATTGTAATTCATGGTAGAGAAGATCCAGTCATGATGCACCCAACATTAGCTACACATAATGCATCAGCATGACAACAATGCTCTCAGGTTCTGGCGCTTATTTGAGAAGGTGATGACAGAACATAAAAGTAAATAGATAGTCCCTTCGCAGAGGGAAGCAATGATTTGCAGAGGTGCCAGAGCTCAAGTTTTAAAAAAGAGGTAAATGATATTTTGAGACATGCACCCTTCTCATTTACTTCACGACCATCAGTTATCAATATCTTCCATGCTAAACACACTAGTGGCGGTTCCCCAGCGGAAATGTAAAGGTTATGACTCCATTGGGAGTTTTTGTTTGATTATTTGTAAGCTCTTTTTCTTTTTGCAGTTTGGGACTGGGCATCCCTATTACCACCCTTTTCTCATGCGATGGCAAGTGAATAAACACTTGACCTGAGAATAACCCGCTTAGCATTGAAGATACTAACTACCTCCTATCGTTCCATGAATGATCCAGGCACACAGAAAGGATATTTATTTGAAGTTTTTAGAGTTGACACATGCAAATTTACTTAGGACAGTAGGGTAATTCCGACGGTAGGGTAATTACGCATATAGGTAGGTATGGCGGACTCATCTGGAATAACTTGGGTTTCAGGTTTTTGATGTACAAGCAGAGTTCCCACTTAGTACATGCGAAGGCTAGCAAATAGGTTGAGAAGCGGCCAGCTAGAGAGCAACAACGGTCATGAACATGCATTATGCATAAGTAACATTGGATACTAGCATGAGTAGGATATGAACACCATGAAAATAAATATCATAGAGGCTATGTTGGTTTTGATTCAACTACATGCATGAATATGTGCCAAGTCAAGCCACTCGAACATTCAGAGGAGGATACCATATCATCATACTACATCACAATCATTTTAACGCAATGTTGATATCCAAGATAAGTCATTATTCACTCCTAGCTACTTATGCATGGCATGAGAAACTACAATCTCTAATTGTCATTGCAAACATGTTTGATCATAATCGGTTGAATCATTGATACTAGGTTACACATATTTACAAAAGCAGAACAAGTCGAGTTCATACCCGTTTCTCTCTGCCACGTCCAGTTCATCTAATATCGTCAGTATTGCCTTTCACTTGCACGATCGAACGATTTGAAAATAATAACAGTGCAAGAGTGTCGTGGACTAAGTTGGAATATGCAAACATTTTATTCAACAGGAGAAGACAAGGTAATACGGAGTCTTTATTAGATCAATAATGCAAATGAGAGCCACTCATCATTTTCATCATGGTCTTCTCCTCGGTATGACTCAATGAAAAGAGAAACACACTGAAATATTTTTGGAGTTTTTGTTTTTTCATAAAAAAGCAAATGAAAAGGGAAAAGCAAAAACGAGGAAAAACTATTTACACGGGAAGAAAAATAATTTAAACTAGGAAATCTTTTTGGGTTTTCTTTTTAGTATTACAACAATTTAAACTAGGAAGAAAAATGAAAAAGGAGCAAGAAACATAATTTTGGATTTTCCAAAAGTTTTTTTTCAAACACACAAGAAGAAAGCGAGAAAATTAAACATGGATGATACAATGAAAAAGTGTGGACACCGACAACTGGAATGAAATATGTGAACATGAAAGTAATGTTGGTGGGAATACGTACTCCCCCAAGCTTAGGCTTTTGGCCTAACTTGGTAATCACCAGTCGTAGAAGCCATGAGGTCCAATGTTGAAGTGCTGGGGAACAGGCACCATAGGGTCCACCGCTGAGGCTCCTCCTGTGACGCAACCAGGTTGTTCCGGTATGTGACAATGTCCTTAGGCATAATCCTGTATCCGTCCCTGGCAACATGATCAAACAAAGCAGGTGCATGCAAGGGAATAATATCACGAGTTTTCTCGATGAAAACTAAGTTGTAAGGCAAATCAATATCAGGGTAATCATCAACAATAAACTGGTGGTCCTTCATAGCTGCTCTATCTAGGTAAACTTTGGGCAAAGGATGATCATGCTGGCGTATCTGCACACTAAAGTGAGTCATCAAGCGAGTAGCATAAATGCCCCCATGTATTTTACCCTTAAATCTGTTAAGGTGAAGGCGACGTGTCACAATAGCTCCCAAGCTATAAGTGTTGTCGCCATAAAGTGCGTGACGCAAAGCAACAAAGTTTGGGGCGCTAAGTGAATCCACCTTCTCTCTCGCTAGCAAGCACTTTGCAATAAATAAGGCAAAATAATGAACAATAGGAAACTGCAAGCTAACGGGAGTGATACCCGATACTCCTCTCTCATCCCCCACAGTTAGAGTACGGTAATCACCTTCAAACTCTGAGGGCCTAGGCTCTACCAGATCCCCATCAGAAGGAAGCATGCATATGTCACAAAATTCAGTAAGTGGGATCTGGCGGGTTTCCGAATATAAATTAAACTACACCTCAGGGGGATTATTGCTAGAATGAAAATGAAAGTTTTGCACAAAGGAGTTTGTGAGGAGATGACACTGTTCGCATTCAGCTGCGAGAAAGTCAGTGAGGCCGGCATTAGCAACATATTGGGTGAACTCTTGAAGGATTTCTGCCTCTTCCATGAACACATTATGCGGCCACTCGCATGGCCGTAGCTCCGCCAACCTCGGGGGTATGGAGATTATTGTCAGATGACTGCCCAATAACCCCATTGGAGTTTCTCGTGGAAGCAAACTTCCTAAAGAAACTCATCCTTTTCCTACAAACAAAATTCTGAAATTTTTAGTCCACACATTTTTTCTCAACAAAACTTCACAAAATTGATAGCAACTACTCATAGAGATGTATATAGGCCATAGCAAGCATTCAGACTACTTAGAACTCTAAGAATTCAACATGCAAGGTCATCTACAACAGCACCAAGAGTAGCTAATTATTCTAAGTATAAACCACTAAAACAAAAACTAATTGGACACATGGAGGAGTCACATACCAAGCAACAAACCCCCAAAACAATTTTGGAAATGAAGCTTCGAGCAAAGAGACCGAAATCCACGGTTTCGGGAGCAAGAACACGAGAGAGAGAGAGAGAGAGAGAGAGAGAGAGAGAGAGAGAGTTTTTCTTGGTGAATGGAGTGATGTGGGAAGAAGTAAGTGAGGGGGCCCACGTGGGGACCACCACCTACCAGGGCGCGCCTGGGGGTCCTGGCGTGCCCAGTGGGTTGTGCCCACCTGGTGCACCTTTCTCTGATATTATTTGCACCAGAAATTCAGAAATATTCAGAAAAAAGACGTATCAAAATTTCAAGGCATTCTGAGAACTTTTTTTGGGTCATTGTTTTATTGCATGGAAAACTCAGAAAACAGACAAAGCATGGCATTTTATTTTATTCAACTAAGAAAAAAAGAAAGCAAAAGATAGGGAGAGAAGGTAATTCTTACTAAATTCATCAACTTCATACCTCTAAAAAATGACCCATTAATAAGGTTGATCAAGTCTTATTAACAACCAATTTCAATTAATATGAAAGCGAAGAACTTCCGTTAATCACTAAATTGCCTCAATGGGGATATGAATGTCCTCAACAATAAGCATTTCATATTAACAGTAGGTAGAGGTAGTTGGAAACTTCCAATCGTGATTGTCGGAGATTTTTCAATAACATTAATACCATTCACTTGGAATTGTTTCTTTGGAAAGTGCACCATATGCTCATTACCATTGATATGAAAAGTGACCTTGATTTTATTACAATCGATAGCAGCCCCTGCAGTATTCAAGAAGGGTCTACCAAGGATAATCGACATGTTTTCATCCTCGGGCATCTCAAGTATAACAAAGTCAGTCAAAATAGTAACATTAGCAACAACAACAGGCACATCCTCACAAATACCGATAGGTATGGCAGTTGATTTGTCAGCCATTTGCAAATATATTTCAGTAGGTGTGAGTTTATTCAAATCAAGTCTTTTATATAAATAGAAAGGCATAACACTAACACCAGCTCCCAAATCACATAAAGCAGTTTTCACATAATTTCTTTTGATGGAGCAAGGTATAGTTGGTATTCCCGGATCTCCAAGTTTTTTAGGTACTCCATCTTTAAAAGTGTAATTAGCAAGCATAGTGGAGATTTTAGCTTTCAGTATTTTTCTCTTATTAGTGATGATGTCTTTCATATACTTTGCATAAGGAGGCATTTTTAAGATATGGGTCAAGCGAGTTCACAAAAAGACTGGCCTAATCATTTCAGCAAAGCGTTCAAATTCTTCATCATCTTTCTTTTTAGTTGACTTAGGTGGAAAGGGCATAGGCTTTTGAACCCATGATTCTCTTTCCTTTCCATGTTTTCTAGCAACAAAATCTCTTTTATCGTATCTTTTATACTTAGGTTGTGGGTTATCAAGATCAACAGCTGGTTCTATCTCAACATCATTATCTGGTTCTTTATCATTTGGTTGAGTGTCTTCATGAACCTCATCATTATCTGTTTCATTATCAGAGGTGAGTGTTCATTACCAGATTGAGTTTCAGCGTCAGAGATAGAAACTTCATTATCATTATCAGGAGGTTTTTTTACTTCACGTTCACTAGAGGAAGGCAAAGTCCTATTCTTCTTCTTTTTTGTTTTTAGAAGGACTAGGTGCATCAGTGTTAATTCTTTGAGAGTCTTGTTCAATTCTCTTCGGGTGTCCCTCGGGATAAAGTGGCTCTTGAGTCATTTTACCTCCTCTAGTAGCTACTCTAACAGCAAAGTCACTGATATTATTGTTCATTTCATCAAGTAACTCTCTTTGTGATTTAGCAACTTGTTCTAGTTGAGTTTGAACCATAGATGCATGCTTTCCTACACCTCTAACATCATATGAGATTCTAAAGAACAAGTCACTTAAGCGAGCAATCATATCAGAGTTGTATTTCAATTGTTTCATAACATTTGCATTGAAGTGATCTTGCTTTCTAATGTAATTATCAAACTCATAAAGGCATTGACTAGGATGTTTATTACGAAGATCATCACTATCATTGAATTTCATTAAAGATTTTACCTCTACCACCTTAGGTGGTGGTGGTGCTTCAAGCCCATGTATTTCTTCGATAGGTGGTAAAATTTTAACATCCTCGGCCTTAATACCTTTTTCCTTCATAGATTTCTTTGCCTCTTGCATATCTTCAGGACTGAGATATAAGATATCCCTATTCTTTGGAGTGGGTTTAATAGGTGTTTCAGGAGGAGTCCAATCATCATAATTTTTCAACATGTTATTCAATAATTCTTCAGCCTGCCCAATAGTTCGTTCCCTGAAAACACAACCAGCAAACTATCTAGGAAATCCTTGGAAGCATCGCTTAGTCCATTATAGAAGATATCAAGTATTTCATTTTTCTTAAGAGGATGATCAGGCAAAGCATTAAGCAATTGGAGAAGCCTCCCCCAATCTTGTGGGAGACTCTCTTCTTCAATTTGCACAAAGTTAAATATTTCCTGTAAGGTAGCTTGTTTCTTATGAGCAGGGAAATATTTTTCAGAGAAGTAATAGATCATATCCTGGGGACTAAGCACACAACAGGGAGCAAGAGTATTGTACCTAGCTTTAGCATCACCCTTTAATGAGAACGGAAATAACTTGAAAATATAATAATAGCGACTCTTCTCATCATGAGCAAAAAGGGTGGCTATGTCATTCCACTAAGTAAGATGTGATACGTCTCCAACGTATCTACAATTTTTGATTGCTCCATGCTACTTTATCTACTGTTTTGGGCAATATTGGGCTTTATTATCCACTTTTATATTATTTTTGGGACTAACCTATTAACCGGAGGCCCAGCGCAGATTTGTTGTTTTATGCCTATTTTGGTGTTTCGAGGAAAAGGAATATCAGACAAAGTCAAAACGGAATGAAATCAACTGGAGAAGTTATTTTTTGGAAGGAAAGCCACCCGATGGACTTGGAGTGCACGTCAGGAGATACGGGAGGTGCTCACGAGGGTGGGGGTGGCGCCCATCCCCCCGGGCACGCCCCCTGGCTCGTGGGGCCCCCGTAGCTCCTCCGACGTACCCCCTGCACCCATATATACTCTCGTGCCCTAAAACTTCTAGAACAGAAGATAGATCGGGAGTTCGGTCGCCACAAGCCTCTGTAGCCACCAAAAACCTCTCGGGAGCCCGTTCAGGCACCCTGCCGGAGGGGGATCCCATCACCGGTGGCCATCTTCATCATCCCGGTGCTATCCATGACAGGAGGGAGTAGTTCACACTCGGGGCTGAGGGTATGTACCAGTAGCTATGTGCTTGATCTCTTTCTCTCTCTCTCTCTCTCTCTCGTGTTCTCTATCGTGTTCCTCTATGGAACGATCTTGATGTATCTCGAGCTTTGCTATTGTAGTTGGATCTTATGATGTTTCTCCCCCTCTACTCCCTTGTGATGAATTGAGTTTCCCCTTTGAAGTTATCTTATCAGATTGAGTCTTTTATGAGAACACTTGATGTATGTCTTGCCGTGATTATCTGTGGTGACAATGGGATATCATGTGCCACTTGATGTATGTTTTGGTGATCAACTTGCGGGTTTCGTGACATTGGGAACCTATGCATAGGGGTTGGCACACGTTCTTGACTCTCCCGTAAAAACTTTGGGGCACTCTTTGAAGTACTTTGTGTTGGTTGGATGAATCTGAGATTGTGTGATGCATATCGTATAATCATGCCCACGGATACTTGAGGTGACAATGGAGTATCTAGGTGACATTAGGGTTTTGGTTGATTTGTGTCTTAAGGTATTATTCTAGTACGAACTCTTTTATAGATCGATCCGAAAGAATAACTTTGAGGTGGTTTCGTACCCTACCATAATCTCTACATTTTTTCTCCGCTATTAGTGGCTTCAGAGTGACTCTTTGTTGCATGTTGAGGGCTTGTTATATGATCTATCTATGTTATTATTGTTGAGAGAACTTGCACTAGTGAAAGTATGAACCCTAGGCCTTGTTCCCTATCATTGCAATACCGTTTACGCTCACTTTTACCTTTAGTTACCTTGCTGTTTTTATATTTTCAGATTACAAAAACCTATATCTACTATCTATATTGCACTTGTATCACCATCTCTTCGCCAAACTAGTGCACCTATACAATTTACCATTGTATTGGGTGTGTTGGGGACACAAGAGACTTTTTGTTATTTGGTTGCAGGGTTGTTTGAGAGAGACCATCTTCATCCTACGCCTCCTACAGATTGATAAACCTTTGGTCATCCACTTGAGGGAAATTTGCTACTGTCCTACAAACCTGTGCACTTGGAGTCCCAACAACGTCTACAAGAAGAAGGTTGTGTAGTAGACATCAAGCTCTTTTCTGGCGCCGTTGCCGGGGAGGTTAGCGCTTGAAGGTATATCTTTAGATCTTGCAATTGAATCTTTTTGTTTCTTCTTTTAGCACTAGTTAGTCTATAAAAGAAAATTACAAAAAAATGGAATTGAGTTTGTCTCATACGCTTCACCTTTTTAATATCTTTCGTGAGTATGATGGAAAGGAAAATTGTGCTCAAGTACTAGAATAAGAATTACATAGAATTCTTGGCATAAAATATGTGAATGATGAGCATGATTGCAATGTTGTTACTATGAATTCCTTGAATATCCATGATGCTAATGATATGCAAAGCCACAAGCTTGGGGAAGCTATGTTTGATGAAGATGATATTTTTTGTCCCCCAAGCTTTGATGAGCAAACTTACTATGATGAAAGCATGCCTCCTATCTGTGATGACTATTCTGATGACACGTATGCTTTAAATAATAATGATAACCATGAAACTTTTCATCTTGATCCTAATTTTAAATCATATGATAGTTATTTTGTTGAGTTTGCTCCCACTACTATTCATGAGAAGAATTTTGCTTATGAGGAGAGTAGTAAATTTTCTATGCTAGTAGATCATGAAAAGAATGCTTTAGGTGCTGGTTACATTGTTGAATTCATTCATGATGCTACTGAAAATTAATATGAGGGAGGAACATATGCTTGTAGGAATTGCAATAATACCAAGTTTCCTCTCTATGTGCTTCAAGTTTTGAAGCTATGCTTGTTTTACCTTCCTATGCTAGTTGATTATCGTTCCCATAAGTTGTTTGCTCACAAAATCCCTATGCATAGGAAGTGGGTTAGACTTAAAATTTCTAGTCATATGCTTCATGATGCTCCCGTTATGTTTCAATTCTTATCTTTTATGTGAGCATCATTGTCATCATCATGCCTAGCTAGAAAGGCATTAAAGAAAAGCGCTTGTTGGGAGACAACCCAATACTTATCCTTACTGTTTTTGTGTGTTCACATGATTATGCTACTGTAGTAATCATGTTTTATAGCTTTTGTTTCAATAAAGTGCCAAGTAAGACCTTTAGGATGGCTTACGGTGATAGTTGTGTTGATCCTGCTGAAAATCAGAAACTTTTGCACCCAGTAAATTAGTTTTGTTAATTCACAGAAACGTGCTTATGATCTGATTCTTTTTGCTCTGGATTGGTACACGAATTGCTTAGTACTTCCTAGTTTGGTAGAATGTTTGGAGTTCCATAAGTATACGTTTGATACAGATTACTACAGACTGTTCTGTTTTTGACAGATTCTGTTTTCTATGTGTTGTTTGCTTATTTTGATGAATCTATGAGTAGTATCGGAGGGTATGAACCATAGATAAGTTGGAATACAGTAGATATTACACCAATATTAATTTAGAATGAGTTCATTACAGTACCTAAGTGGTTGTTTTATTTTCGTATACTAACGGAGATTACGAGTTTTCTGTTAAGTTTTCTGTTGTGAAGTTTTCAAGTTTTGGGTGAAGATTCGATGGACTACGGAATAAGGAGTGGCAAGAGCCTAATCTTGGGTATTCCCACGGCACCCCAAGGTAATATTCAAGGAAAACCAAGAGCCTAAGCTTGGGGATGCCCCGGAAGGCATCCCCTCTTTCGTCTTTGTTCATCGGTAACTTTACTTGGAGCTATATTTTTATTCACCACATGATATGTGTTTTGCTTGGAGCATCATTTTATTTTGTTAGTATTTGCTTTCTGTTATTTAGAATAATTTTTTGCATCTTTAGTTTCAATAAAAAAGTCAAGGATAGCCTTTGCCATGCTTATTTTGCTAGTATACATGTTGCTGTTTGAAAACAGAAAGTTTACCGCTGTTGCAAAAATTCCCTAGAAAGTCAGAGAGTGGTATAATGTTGAATCTTTTTGCATATTGAGCTCTGATAAATTTATTACAGTAGTTCATAATTTTTGGAGTTAGGGAAGTATTGATACTCTTGCACTCTTTACAGACTATACTGTTTTGGCAGATTGTTGTTATGTTTGCATTGTTTGCATATGTTTGTTTGTTTAGTGATTCTATTTGAGGATAGGAGTATTAAATATGCAGAGGCATTTTGTATGCAATGTTGAATAATAATGTTAGTGATTTGTTACAGTAGAAAATGATAAGGTTTTGCATTGGTTTATACTAACCTATCTCATGAGTTCTTGTTGAGTTTGTTGTGAATGAAGCTTTTGATAAAAAGAGAAACCATGATATGAGAGGAATTAAGGAGACACAAAAGCTCAAGCTTGGGGATGCCCAAGGCACCCCAAGATAATATTTCAAGAAGTCTCAAGCATCTAAGCTTGGGATGCCCCGGTAGGCATCCCACCTTTCTTCTTCAACAACTATCGGTTAGTTTCGGTTGAGCCTAAGTTTTTGCTTCTTCACATGAGTTGTGCTATCCTTGCAATGTAGTTTTCTTTAGCTTTGCTTGCTGTTTGAATAAAGTATCAAGATCTGAAATTATTAAATGAGAGAGAGTCTTTGCATAGTTGCATAATTATTTAGCTACTCATTGACCTTCACTTATATCTTTCGGAGTAGTTTGTCATTTGCTCTAGTGCATCACTTATACCTTTTAGAGCATGGTGGTAGTTTTATTTTGAAGAAATAGATGAACTCTCATACTTCACTTAGATTATTTTGAGAGTCGTTAATAGCATGGTAATTTGCTTAATATTAATATACTTGGTATTCAAGATATGTGAAACTTTCTTATGAGTGTGTTGAATACTAAGAAAAGTTTGATGCTTGATAATAGTTTTGAGTTATGAAGATGGTGATATTAGAGTCATGCTAGTTGAGTAGTTGTGAATTTAAGGAATACTTGTGTTGAAGTTTGTGATTCCCTTATCATGCACGTATGGTGAACCGTTATGTGATGAACTCGGAGCATGATTTATTTATTGATTGTCCTCCTTATGAGTGGCGTTCGGGGACGAGCGACGGTCTTTTCCTACCAATCTATCCCCCTAGGAGCATGCGCGTAATACTTTGCTTTGATAACTTCTAGATTTTTGCAATAAGTATATGAGTTCTTTATGACTAATGTTGAGTCCATGGATTATACACACTTTTTCCCACCTTCCACCATTGCTAGCCTCTCTAATACCGCGCACTTTTCGCCGGTATCATACACCCACCATATACCTTCCTCAAAACAGCCACCATACCTACCTATCATGGCATTTCCATAGCCATTCAGAGATATATTGCCATGCAACTTTCCACCATTCCGTTTATTATGACACGCTCCATCATTGTCATATTGCTAGCATGATCATGTAGTTGACATCGTATTTGTGGCAAAGCCATCGTTCATAATTCTTTCATACATGTCACTCATGATTCATTGCATATCCCGGTATACTGCCGGAGGTATTCATATAGAGTCATACTTTGTTCTAAGTATCGAGTTGTAATTGTTGAGTTGTAAGAAAAATAAAAGTGTGATGATCATCATTATTAGAGCATTGTCCCAAGTGAGGAAAGGATGATGGAGACTATGATTCCCCCATAAGTCGGGATGAGACTCCGGACGAAAAAAAGGAGGTCAAAAAAAAGAGAAAGGCCCAAATAAAAAAATGAGAGAAAAAGAAAGAAGGGACAATGCTACTATCCTTTTACCACACTTGTGCTTCAAAGTAGCACCAAGATCTTCATGATAGAGAGTCTCTCATTTTGTCACTTTCATATACTAGTGGGAATTTTTCATTATAGAACTTGGCTTATATATTCCAATGATGGGCTTCCTCAAAATGCCCTAGATCTTCGTGAGCAAGCAAGTTGGATGCACACCCACTTAGTTTATTTTGTAAGAGCTTTCATATACTTATAGCTCTAGTGCATCTGTTGCATGGCAATACCTACTTACTCACATTGATATCTATTGATGGGCATCTCCATAGCCCGTTGATACGCCTAGTTGATGTGAGACTATCTTCCCTCTTTTTGTCTTCTCCACAACCAACATTCTATTCCACATAGTGCTATATCCACGGCTCATGCTCATGTATTGCGTGAAGATTGAAAAAGTTTTGAGAATGTCATAAGTATGAAACAATTGCTTGGCTTGTCATCGGGGTTGTGCATGATTTAAATATTTTATGTGGGGAAGATGGAGCATAGCCAGACTATACGATTTTGTAGGGATAACTTTCTTTGGCCATATTATTTTGAGAAGACATGATTGCTTTGATTAGTATGCTTGAAGTATTATTATTTTTATGTCAATATGAACTTTTGTCTTGAATCTTTCGGATCTAAATATTCATGCCATAATTAAGAAAATTTACATTGAAATTATGCCAAAGTATCACTCCGCATCAAAAATTCTTTTTTATCATTTACCTACTCGAGGACGAGCAGGAATTAAGCTTGGGGATGCTTGATACGTCTCCAACGTATCTATAATTTTTGATTGCTCCATGCTACTTTATCTACTGTTTTGGGCAATATTGGGCTTTATTATCCACTTTTATATTATTTTTGGGACTAACCTATTAACTGGAGGCCCAGCCCAGATTTGTTGTTTTATACATATTCAAGTGTTTCGAGGAAAAGGAATATCAGACAAAGTCAAAAGGGAACAAAATCAACTGGAGAAGTTATTTTTGGAAGGAAAGCCACCCGATGGACTTGGAGTGCACGTTAGGAGGTACGGGAGGTGCTGACGAGTGTCGGGGGCGCCCCCCCCGGGCGGGCCCCCCTGCCTCGTGGGGCCCCCGTAGCTCCTCCAACGTACCCTCTGCACCCATATATACTCTCGTACCCTAAAACTTCCAGAACAGAAGATAGATCGGGAGTTTCGCCGCCACAAGCCTCTGTAGCCACCAAAAACCTCTCGGGAGCCCGTTCCGGCACCCTGCGGAGGGGGATCCCATCACCGGTGGCCATCTTCATCATCCCGGTGCTATCCATGACGAGGAGGGAGTAGTTCACCCTCGGTGCTGAGGGTATGTACCAGTAGCTATGTGTTTGGTCTCTCTCTCTCGTGTTCTCTCTCGTGTTCCTCTATGGCACGATCTTGATGTATCTCGAGCTTTGCTATTGTAGTTGGATCTTATGATGTTTCGCCCCCTCTACTCTCTTGTGATGAATTGAGTTTCCCCTTTGAAGTTATCTTATCAGATTGAGTCTTTTATGAGAACACTTGATGTATGTCTTGCCGTGATTATCTGTGGTGACAATGGGATATCATGTGCCACTTGATGTATGTTTTGGTGATCAACTTGCGGGTTTCATGACATTGGGAACCTATGCATTGTTGGCACACGTTCTTGACTCTCCGGTAGAAACTTTGGGGCACTCTTTGAAGTACTTTGTGTTGGTTGGACAAATCTGAGATTGTGTGATGCATATCGTATAATCATGCCCACGGATACTTGAGGTGACAATGGAGTATCTAGGTGACATTAGGGTTTTGGTTGATTTGTGTCTTAAGGTGTTATTCTAGTACGAACTCTTTTATAGATCGATCCGAAAGAATAACTTTGAGGTGGTTTCGTACCCTACCATAATCTCTACATTTGTTCTCCGCTATTAGTGGCTTCAGAGTGACTCTTTGTTGCATGTTGAGGGCTTGTTATATGATCTATCTATGTTATTATTGTTGAGAGAACTTGCACTAGTGAAAGTATGAACCCTAGGCCTTGTTTCCTATCATTGCAATACCGTTTACGCTCACTTTTACCTTTAGTTACCTTGCTATTTTTATATTTTCCGATTACAAAAACCTATATCTACTATCTATATTGCACTTGTATCACCATCTCTTCGCCGAACTAGTGCACCTATACAATTTACCATTGTATTGGGTGTGTTGGGGACACAAGAGACTTTTTGTTATTTGGTTGCAGGGTTGTTTGAGAGAGACCATCTTCATCCTACGCCTCCTACGGATTGATAAACCTTAGGTCATCCACTTGAGGGATATTTGCTACTGTCCTACAAACCTGTGCACTTGCAGGCCCAACAACGTCTACAAGAAGAAGGTTGTGTAGTAGACATCAAGATGTGCCACAACAATTTCAGTTTCATAACCGTGGAAAGGATCAGATTCAACCAAAGTAATTAACTCTGGGTCAACAGAGAATTCATAATACTTATCATCAATAAAGATAGGTGACGTAGCAAACTTAGGATCACATTTCATTTTAGCATTTAGAGATCTTTGTTTATACTTGCATAGTAATTTCTCTAGATCATCTCTATCCTTACAAGCAAGAATATCTCAAGTTGCCTCCTCACTCATAGTATAACCTTCTGGTACCTTTTGCAATTCATATCTAGGAGGACTAGTTCTAGTAGGTGTTTCAAGATTCTCAGTTTCAAGCTCATCCTTAGATTCAACAATATCATGTTGTCTTAGTCTAGCAATTTGTTCATCAAGAAATTCACCTAGTGGCACATCATCATCAAGCAAGGTACTAGCATCATCATGTGTAGCATTCATAGTAGAAGTAGCAACATCAATAACTTGCGACATATCAGAGTTAATAGCATGTGGTGGTGTTGCAAGTTTACTTATAATAGAAGGTGAATCTAAAGCGAAGCTGGATGGCAGTTCCTTACCTCCCCTCGTCTTTGAGGGAAAAATCTTAGTCTTAGCATCCTACAGATTCTTCATAGTGATAATATGATAATAATCCCAAGTGACTCAACAAATATAGCTATGCTCCCCAGCAACGGCGCCAGAAAATGGTCTTGAAAAGCCACAAGTATAGGGGATCACAACAATTTTCGAGGGTAGAGTATTCAACCCAAATTTATAGATTCGACACAAGGGGATCCAAAGAATATTTGAAGGTATTAGCAGCTCAATTGTCAATTCAACCACACTTGGAGATTAATTATCTACAGCAAAGTGATTAGTAGCACAGTAATATGATAGTTTTGATACTGGTAGCAGTAGCAACAGTAACGATAATAGTGATAGCAGTGGTTTTGTAGCAGTAACGATAGCAGTAGCAACAATAGTAACTTAGCAAGAACAATATAAGATAAATTTATAGGCATTGGATCGGTGACTCGTTGGATGATATTCATCATGAGACAGTTATAACCTAGGGCGATACGACACTAGCTCCAGTTCATAAATATAATGTAGGCATGTATTCCGTAAATAGTCATACATGCTTATGGAAAGAACTTGCATGAAATCTTTTGTCCTACCCTCCTGTGGCAGCGGGGTCCTATTGGAAACTAAGGGATATTAAGGCCTCCTTTTAATAGAGAACTGGAACAAAGCATTAGCACACGGTGGACACATGAACTCCTCAAACTACGGTCATCACCGGGAGTTGTCCCGATTGTTGTCACTCCGGGGTTGCCACATCATAACACGTAGTAGGTGAGAAAAACTTGCATGATCGGATCTAGCATGGATATAATGGTGATAACATAAATGGTTCAGATCTAAAATCATGGCACCCGGGCCCAAACTGACAAGCATTAAGCATGTCAAAGTCATAGCAACATCAATCTCAGAACATAATGGATACTAGGGATCAGAACCGTAACAAAACTAACTCGCTTACATGATGAATCTCATCCAACTCCTCACCGACCAGCGAGCCCACGAAGGAATTACTCACTCCCGATGGGGAGCATAATGGAATTGGCGATGGAGATGTGTTGGTGATGACGAAGATCGAAGACCCCCCTCCCCGGAGCCCCAAACGGACTCCAGATCTGGGATCCCGATAAAGAACAGGAGATGGCGACGGCTCCGTCTTGTGAAATGCGATAATTCTATCTCCGTGATTTTTTTTCTGGAATAATGTGATTTTATAGCATCGGTTTCAGGGTCAGCGGGGCCACCAGGTGGGGACAACCCTTCTGGACACGCCTGGGGGGGGGGGGGGAGCGCAGGCGCGCCCTGGTGGGTTGTGCCCACCCAGGTTCCCCCGTCAGGTATCTCTTGGCTCCAGAAATTCTCTTTATTGGTGTAAAAAATCGTCGCAAAGTTTCATTGCATTCCGAGAACTTTTATTTCTGCACAAAAACAACACCATGATAGTTCTGCTGAAAACAACATCAGTCCGGGGTTAGTTTCATTCAAATCATGCAAATTACAGTCTAAAACAAGAGGAAAAGCATCAGGAAAAGTATATACGTTGGAGACATATCAAACATGAGGAAGAGCATCGCCTCGATGTCCACATCGACCACGACCTTCAACCGCCGCCCCTGCGGGTAAAGCCGGGGGAAGAGGAGGCAGATGCGGAGTACCAAGCCAGCCTCGAGGAGGTATTGCAGCACGCGTTGGAGGTGAGCCTACTCAAGGAGGACGCCCATTGGGATGGGCTGGATCAAGCCCTAGCTTTGTTCGTGGCGGGGGACTCCATCTAGGCGCCCCTGTTCGTGGCTCCACCACCGACGGCGTCGCCTCTCGTCGAGCCCAAGGCTGACCTGGAGCCAGAGTGTGAGGCAATGCCCTTGCGGAAGCGGTCACCACCGCCGCCCCACATGGCCGAAGGAGTCCGATTCATGGACCGGCCAGCTTCGCAAGTGGGTGAGCGCGCCTCCCTGCTACTACACATCCACACCAGAAGAAGAGGTGGCCCACCTTGAGTGCTGGAAGGCGCATTGGCTCGCCAAGGAGGGGGACAACAGTGAGCAGCAGATGCAATATGAGCAGTAGCTGTGTTGTGACGAGGAGGCGCTGCGACTTGAGGAGGAAGAGCGCGCCCGCCGTCGCCGCAGATGCCGGAGGAGGATGTCCTGGTGGCCTAACAAGCCGCGTCCGGATGGGCTGGGCCTCCCCCCGTCTTCATTGACCAAACCAACAGCGAGGACGACGGCGGCAAGAGCAAGGGCAAGGCGGTCTACTAGGCAGCTTTCAGGCGTTTATTAGAGTTTTTTTATTTTTAGTTATATTTAAGTGGACTTTGGCCAGCATTTGACCGGCCATTTTATGTATAAATATACTTAATTAGTTAGTTCCAGCCACATTGGCAGAAATGGGTCAGCCTCTGGTTGGGCGCACCTGCCGACCGAAATGAAAAAGTGGACGTGCACGTCTACCTGGCTAACCCAAATGGATGAAAAGCGGACAAAGCGTGTGTCCATTTGGGTCGGCGCGTTGGAGTTGCTCTGAGGTTTCCACCATCTCAGGACGTGGCACATGAAATTAGAAAACTTGACCCCGAGATAGAATCGTTTTGATAAAAGTTTTGCTTATTATTTGACTTTCTTACACTTTTCTTCCTTTTTAACTACAACCATGACAAGATTTCTGGAACGATGTGGTAGGCTAGAAGAGCATCTCCAATAGACGATGTACATGCAAACAAAAAGTAAATTTTGCATCTTTGAGTTTCAGAAATCCCTCTCCAACCGATGAGGTAGATGCAAAAAAAATTCCATCTCCGTGATTCAACACATCGTGATGCAAATATACATTTCCATCTATGAGAGATGTAAAACGTGCATCAGCGCGCCAACTACTCAACTGCTTTCATTTTCTTTCTGCCTGCTGACCCCCGTCTGGGCCATGGTCGACTCTGACGACCCTGCCGCTTCCTCCGCGATAGCGGCCCAACCCGCCAGCGCCTTCACCGCCGCGATTGCCGTCCCCCATCCCGCCTCCGCCTTCATGCCATCGCCCGGCTTTGCCCTCCCATCCGGTAGACGTTGCAGCTACTGCCCCACTGCCAAATTCGCCTTCTCCACTGCCCCTGCATCCAGTTCCACTGCTGCTCCGTCACCGCCTGCCTCCAAATCGGCCAAATTGGCCGTTTCTTCGCCGCTGAATCACCGCTGCTCTGCCCACGGTTTGAGCTCCCCTCACCGCCCCGCTGCCACCGGATTCAAGCCACACACCCACCTCCATGCCACTGCCGCCTTTCTACCACTGGACTCGACCTTCTCGCGTTGCACGGCCGTCGCCCTGTCGTCCCCCTACGACCAATTCATCATTCAATTCACAACCATGATGTCGACCATCGAGCTCTCGCTGCCGCATTCGATGTCTCGGGTGTCATTGCCTGGGCGCTGACGCACCTGCTGCCGCTGCTCGATTGACCAGCGCTCATCCCCGCTCTCGGCACTCGGTCGCCGATGCTCATCCCGACTAGCTTTACATCTCGATTTACATCATCTATTGGAGTTGCACTTTTAGAGCATCTACATTCGGACCTGACAAATCTGGCTCCTCAAACGCCCGCGGACGCACCCAGACGCGTCCATAGACAGTGACAGGTCATTCATACGGTTCCACTCCCTGCTCGCCCGGCTCTGCCATGGCCATCTCTGGCGGCTGGCTACGCCCCTCGAAGTGTTGGTCTGGTCGCCTTCAAGGTAGAGTAGGGCATGGAGCCGACTACTGGGACTCAAGGCGCTGCCATCTCCCATGCCCTAGTATTCCTCGTTGGAGCCGGGAACCCATTGGGTGCCGGTGGACCTCAGATCGATGATAGATCCGTCCAGGGACGACCCACCGACGTCTACCATGGTGCGGTTGTAGCGCCCGGACTGGTGCGCCATACGGGGCATCGGAGAATGCGACTCCACATCGCCAACGTCCATCACCATGAGGGCTGCCGCCGCCTCCCGTACCGGGTGCCTTGCACGGTGGGCACGTCGTGCCATCTTCCTGTCGGACAAGACCCATGGTGCGTCTCGATGCTCGGTGCGCTAACAGAAGTGTTGCGCGTCCGCCAGTGTGTTCGGACGCCAGACGGGTCGCACGACCTCCGTCGAGGCAACTAGGGTTGGCCTTGCACCAGACCCATGCGCCATTTGAGCGGCCATAATGGATTCCTGATGGAAGGAGTCTGAGCATAGCCGTGCACGGGACTCTGATACGTCTCCAACGTATCTATACTTTTTGATTGTTCCATGCTGTTATATTATCATTCTTGGATGTATTACAATCATTTTATAGTCATTTTATATCATTTTTTGGTACTAACCTATTGACATAGTGACAGTGCCAGTTGCTGTGTTCTGCATGTTTTTTACATGGTAGGAAATCAATACCAAATGGAGTCCAAGTGCAGCGTAACTTTTTGAGGATTTTTTTGGGCCAGAAGACATCCAGTGAGCCAAGGCTACACCTGGGGGGTTCCACGAGGAGGGAAGCACCCACCAGGGCGCGCTAGGAGGCCCAGGCGCGCCCTGGTGGGTTGTGCCCACCTCGGGTGCCCCCTGAACCGCCTCTTTGCTCTAAATACCCCAATATTCCAGAAATCCTAGGGGAGCCGACGAAAATCAATTCCAGCCGCCGCAGAGTCCATAACCACCCGATCCAATCTAGACACCATCACGGAGGGGTTCGACACTTCCATTGGTGCCTCTTCGATGATGCGTGAGTAGTTCTTTGTAGACCTACGGGTCCGTAGTTAATATCTAGATGACTTCCCCTCTCTCTCTTGATTATTAATACAATGGTCTCTTGGAGATCCACATGATGTAAGTCTTTTTGCGGTGTGTTTGTTGGGATCCTATGAGCTTTGAGTTTATGCTCAGATCTATGTTTTTATCCATGAAAGTTATTTGAGTCTTCTTTGATCTCTTATATGCATGATTGCTTATAGCCTCGTATTTCTTGTCTGATATTTGGGTTTTGTTTGGCCAACTTGATCTATTTATCTTGCAATGGGAAGAGGTGCTTTGTAGTGGGTTCGATCTTGCGATGCTTGATCCCAGTGATAGAAGGGGAACCGACACATATGTATCGTTGATACTAAGGATAACAAGATGGGGTCTATATCTAAATAAATAGATAAATAGATCTTGTCTACATCATGTCATCGCTCTTATTGCATTATTCCGTTTCTCCATGAACTTAATACACTAGATGCATGCTTTATAGTGATCGATGTGTGGAGTAATAGTAGTAGATGCAGACAGGAGTCGGTCTACTAATCTTGGACGTGATGCCTATATAATGATCATTTCCTAGATATCATCATGATTATTTGAAGTTCTATCAATTGCCCAATAGTAATTGTTTTCCCACCGTTTGCTATTTTCTTGAGAGAAGCCACTAGTGAAACCTACGGCCCTCGGGTCTGTTTTCATCATACTTTCCTTTGCGATCTATTTTTCCTTTGCATTTATTTTCAGATCTATTAAACCAAAAATACAAAAATACCTTGCTGCAATTTATTTGTTCCACGATCTATTTATCCTATCTACCACTTTTACCTCACGTTATTTGCCTATCTTGAGGCACCGTACCCGAAAGGGATTGACAACCCCTTCAACACGTCGGGTTGTGAGTATTTGTTATTTGTGTGCAGGTGCTGTTTACGTGGTATGAGGAGGTTCTCCTACTAGTTCGATAACCTTGGTCTCATCACTGAGGGAAATACCTACCGCCGCTATACTGCATCATCCCTTCCTCTTTGGGGAAATACCAACGTAGTTCTAGCAGACATCAGCCTCTGATACGTCCATTTTGCATCATGCTTTTATATCGATATTTATTGCATTATGGGCTATTATTACATGTTATATCACAATAGTTATGCCTTTTATCTCTTATTTTATAAGGTTTACATGAAGAGGGAGAATGCCGACAGCTGGAATTCTAGACTGGAAAATGAGAAAATATTAGAGACCTATTCTGCACAACTCCAAAAGTCCTGAAACTTCACGGAGATCAATTTTCGAATATATAAAAAATATTGGGCGAAGAAAGCTCCAGAGGGGCGCCAGTCAACCACGAGGGTGGAGGGCGCGCCCCCTACCTCGTGGGACCCCTGGCAGGCCCCGACACCCATCTTCTGCTATATGGTGTGTTTTGCCCTAGAAAAAATCAGAGAGAAGCTTTCAGGATGAAGCGCCGCCATCTCGAGGCGGAACCTGGGCAGGGCCAATCTAGGGCTACGGTGGAGCTGTTCTGTCGGGGAAACATCCCTCCAGGAGGGGGAAATCATCGCCATCGTCATCACCATCGATCCTCTCATCGGGAGGGGCTCAATCTCCATCAACATCTACACCAGAACCATCTCCTCTCAAACCCTAGTTCATCTCTTGTATCTGATTTTTGTCTCAAAACCTTAGATTGGTACCTGTGGGTTGCTAGTAGTGTTGATTACTCCTTGTAGTTGATGCAAGTTGGTTTATTCGGTGGAAGATCATATGTTCAGATCCTTAATGCTTATTAATACCCCTCTGACTATGAACATGAATATGCTTTGTGAGTAGTTACGTTTGTTCCTAAGGACATGGGAGAAGCCTTGTTATAAGTAATCATGTGAATTTGGTATTCGTTCGATATTTTGATGAGATGTATGTTGTCTCTCCTCTAGTGGTGTTATGTGAACGTTTACTACATGACACTTCACCATGATTTGGGCCTAGGGGAAGGCATTGGGAAGTAATAAGTAGATGATGGGTTGCTAGAGTGACAGAAGCTTAAACCCTAGTTTATGTGTTGCTTCGTAAGGGACTTATTTGGATCCATATGTTTCATGCTATGGTTAGGTTTACCTTAATTCTTCTTTCGTAGTTGCGGATGGTTGCGAGAGGGGTTAATCATAAGTGGGAGGCGTCCAAGGAAGGACAACACCCAAGCACCAGTCCACCAACATATCAAATTATCAAAGTAACGAACGCGAATCGTATGAGCATGATGAAAACTAGCTTGACAGTAATTCCAATTTTTCCTCGGGAGTGCTTTGCTTTATATAAGAGCTCATCCAGGCTTGTCCTTTTCTACAAAAAGGATTGGGACACCTTTCTGCACCATGTTTACTTTTGTCACTTGTTACCCGTTATGAATTACCTTATCACAAAACTATCTGTTACCGATAATTTCAGTGCTTGCAGAGAATACCTTACTGAAAACCGCTTGTCATTTCCCTCTGCTCCTCGTTGGGTTCGACACTCTTATTTATTGAAAGGACTACGATAGACCCCCTACACTTGTGGGTCATCAAGACTCTTTTCTGGCATCGTTGCCGGGGAGTGAAGTGCATTTGGTAAGTGGAATTTGGTAAGGAAACATTTATATAGAGTGCTGAAATTTACTGTCACTTGTTACTATGGAAAGTAATCCTTTGAGGGGCTTGTTTGGGGTATCTTCACCTCGACCAGAAGAGCAAAGAGTTGCTCCTCAACCTACTGAACCTACTGAAAATATTTACTTTGAAATTCCTTCAGGTATGATAGAGAAACTGCTAGCTAATCCCTATGCAGGAGATGGAAAATTACATCCCGATATGCACCTAATCTATGTGGATGAAGTTTATGGATTATTTAAGCTTGCAGGTATGCCCGAGGATGTTGTCAAGAATAAGGTCTTCCCTTTATCTTTGAAGGGAAAGGCATTGACATTGTATAGGCTATGTGATGATATTGGATGAACTACAACCGATTTAAATTGGAATTTCATTAGAAGTTTTATCCTATGCATCTGGTTCATCATGATCGGAATTATATATATAATTTTTGGCCTCGTGAAGGAGAAAGTATTGCTCAATATTGGGGGAGGCTTAAGTCAGTGTTATATTAATGCCCCAATCATGAGCTCTTAAGAGAAATTATTATTCAAAAAATTTATGCTCGACTTTCTCATAATGATCGCTCCATGCTTGATACTTCTTGTACTAGTTCTTTCATGATGAAGAATACTGAGTTCAAATGGGATTTATTGGGAAGCATTAAATGCAACTCTGAAGATTGGGAACTCGAGAAGGTAAGGAGTCAGGTATAAACCTCAAGTTTGATTGTGTTAAATCTTTTATGGATACCGATGCTTTTCGTGAATTTAGCACTAAATATGGACTTGACACTGAGATTGTAGATTCTTTTCGTGAATCATTTGCTACTCATGTTGATCTCCCTAAGGAGAAGTGGTTTAAATATCATCCTCCCATTGAAGTGAAAGTAGTAGAATCTATTAAAGTTGAAGAAGAAACTATTACTTATAATGTTGATCCTATTGTTCCTACTGCTTATATTGAGAAACCACCTTTCCCTGTTAGAATAAAGGATCATGATAAAGCTTCAACTGTGGTTCGTAAGAGTTCTATTAGAACACCTACACCCCCTGAGCAAAGTAAAGTTGAACCTAGTATTGCTATGGTTAAAGATCTCTTGGTCGATAATATTGATGGGCATGTTATTTATTTCTGTGATGAAGCTACTAGAATTGCTAAAGCCAATACTAAAGATAAACATAGACTTGTTGTTGGCATGCCTGTTGTTTCTGTTAAAATAGGAGATCATTGTTATCATGGCTTATGTGATATGGGTGCTAGTGTGAGTGCAATTCCTCATTCCTTATACAAAGAAATATGCATGGTATTGCACCTGCTGAGATAGAAAATATTGATGTTACTATTAAGCTTGCTAATAGAGATACTATTTCACCAATTAGGATTGTTAGAGATGTTGAAGTCTTGTGTGGGAAATTAAAATACCCTACTGATTTTCTTGTTCTTGGTTCCCCACAAGATCACTTTTGTCCCATTATATTTGGTAGACCTTTTTTGAATACTGTTAATGCTAAGATAGACTGCAAAAAGGATATTGTTACTGTTGGTTTAGGGGATATGTCTCATGACTTTAATTTTTATAAATTTCGTAGACAACCTTATGATAAAGTATTCCTAGTAAAGATAAAATTATTGGTCTTGCTTCTATTGTCGTGCCTCCTAATGATCCTTTAGAACAATATTTGCTAGACCATGAAAATGATATGTTTATGAATGAAAGAAGGGAAATAGATGAAGTATTCTTTAAGCAAGGACCTATTCTGAAACACAACTTGCCTATTGAAATCCTTGGGGATCCTCCTCCACCCAAGGGTGATCCTGTGTTTGAGCTTAAACAATTACATAATACTCTTAAATATGCTTATCTTGATGAAAAGAAGATATATCCTATTATTAGTAGTGCTAACCTTTCAGAGCATGAGGAAGAGAAATTATTGAAAACTCTAAAGAAGCACTGTGCCGATATTGGATATACTCTTGATGATCTTAAGGGCATTAGTACCACTCTATGCCAGAACAAAGCAAAACTGGAGAAAGATGCCAAACCAGTTGTTGATCACCAACAACGGTTAAATCATAAGATGAAAGAAGTGGTAAGAAATGAAATACTAAAGCTTCTGGAGGCAGGTATATTTTATCCTATTGCTGATAGTAAGTGGGTAAGTCTCGTTCATTGTGTCCCTAAGAAGGGAGGTATTAATGTTGTTCCTAATGATAAGAATGAATCAATCCCACAAAGAATTGTTACAGGTTATAGAATGGTAATTGATTTCCACAAACTAAATAAAGCTACTAAAAATATCATTACCCTTTACCTTTTATTGATCAAATGCTAGAAAGACTATCCAAACATACACATTTTTGCTTTCTAGATGGTTATTCTGGTTTCTCTCAAATACCTGTTTCAAAAGAGGATCAGGAAAAGACCACTTTTACTTGCCCTTTTGGTACTTTTGCTTATAGACGTATGACTTTTGGTTTATGAAATGCACCTTCTACCTTTCAAATATGTATGACTGCTATATTCTCTGACTTTTGCGAAAAGATTGTTGAGGTTTTCATGGATGATTTCTTCCGCTGAATAAAATAGAGTCCTCAAATGGCTACCTATTTACTTAACTACTCGCATGATCTTCACTTATATATTTTTGGAGTAGTTTGTCATTTACTCTTGTGCTCCACTTATATCCTATGAGTAAATTGTTGAATAAATTGAATGTCATGAAGTTGAAATTATATCATGCCTAGTGGTAGCTTCACATTGGGTTTAGAAAGTGAAATCTTTTGAGGCTTGACAATCACAATATTGGTCATACAAGCAATTCATGAATAATTAGTATAAGGAAGAGAACTTTCACATGCAAATACACTATCATGGAAATCTTTTGTGATTGTGAGCCCCATCAAAATATTATATGCCAAATTGTTGACATTGGACAAGGAAGACAACGTAATGATCTATGTTTGCTCATATTCACATAGAAGTTATATTGTCATAGATCCTTCAACATGTGGTGCTTGCCCCCCATCTTTGCTAGCCAAAAATTCCGCACCGGGTAGAGATACTACTTGTGCATCCAAAAACCCTTAAACCCAAATATTATTTTCAAGTGTCCACCATACCTACCTAAGGATTGATCAAGATCCTTCAAGTAAGTTGTCATCGGTGCAATAAGGCAATAAAAATTGCTTCTAAAAGTGTTAGATCATTTAGTGTAAGAGAAAATTGAGCGTTGCACGAACTTGTGATGGCAAAGAATAAAAGCGACAGACTGCATAATAAAGGTTGCTATCATAAGGGGCAATATAATGTGGTGTTGTTTTGCACTAAGGGGTTGAGCATACAAAAAATAAGCGCATGGCAACCTCTGCTTCCCTCTGTGAAGGGCCTATCCTTTACTTTTATGTATTTACTTTTATGCAAAGAGTCAAAGTTTTTCTCTCTATTCCTTTTTATTTTTCTCCTTTGGGAAGCGTCATGTGGTGAGGAAAGATCTAGGCACATATGTCCAGTTGAATATGGGTAATATGAGTTATTATTATTGACATCACCCAAAGGTGAATACGTTGGGAGGCGAAATTATAAGCCCTTATCTTTCTGTGTGTCCGGTTGAAACGTTTTGCTCATGCGTATGCTGTGAGTGTTAGCAATCATAGAATACTATAAGATGGTTGAGTATGTGGGGCTCTTACTTAGAATCTGTTGAATAAGTTGAATTGCAATTGCTTGGTGACTGAGAACATAGGTTGTTGAGTTTCAAGAGAGTTCATTGTTTGAACCTTAACATGTGAATTGGTTGCTACTATAACATGAGAAGTTTTATAAGAAAAGATTGCTGTTATGATGCTAGGAAAAGTGATTGAAATTGTCATTGATCAAACTTATGCACTTTTCTAGCATGCACACTTCATAAATTTTTTGTTATCATTTACCTACTCGAGGACGAGTAGGAATTAAGCTTGGGGATGCTGATACGTCTCCAACGTATCTATAATTTATGAAGTATTCATGACATTATATTATCATTCTTGGATGTTTTACAATCATTTTATAACAACTTTATATCCTTTTTTGGGACTAACCTATTGACCCAGTGCCCAGTGCTAGTTGCTGTTTTTTGCTTGTTTTTTACATCGCAGGAAATCAATATCAAATGGAGTCCAAACACCGCGTAACTTTTTGGAGATTTTTTCTGGACCAGAAGGAACCCAATTGTCCTGAGATGCACCTGGGGGTCCGACACCCCCTCTTTGCACTATAAAATCCCAAATATTCCGAAACCCTTTGGGGTAGCCCTAGATCAGAAGTTCTGCCACTGCAAGGTCTTTGTATTCGTAAAATCCAATCTAGACCCCGTTCCGGCACCCTGCCAGAGGGGGGAATCATCTCCGGTGGCCATCTTCATCATCCCGTCAGCCACCACGATGAGGAGGGAGTAGTCCACCCTCGGGGCTGAGGGTTTGTACCAGTAGATATGTGTTTGATTTCTCTCTCTCATGATCTATATCATGGGCTTTGTTAATATAGTCGGATCATATGATGTTTCTCCCCTCTATACTCTTGTTATGATAAATTGGATCTTTACCCTTCAAAGTTTTGTCTTGTCAGATCGAATATTCAGAGATGAGAACACATGATATATGTCTTGCAATATGAATACTTGAGGTGACAATGAGGTATCTTATTGATTCACTTGATATGTGTTATGGCATTAAACTCGCGGATTCCCGCGGTGACATTGGGGTAATCTATGCATAGGGGTTGATGCATGTTTTTCTCCGACGGAAACTTTGGGGTCTCTTTATAGTTCTTTGTGTGGATTGAGTATTATGAATATGAATTTGCTTGGTGTTATTCTAGTACGAACTCTATGATAGATCGAATGGAAAAATAGCTTTGTGTTATTTTAGTACGAACTCTTGAATAGATCGAACGGAAAGAACAGCTTTGAGGTGGTTTCGTGACCTACAAACAATTCCTATCTTTTGTTCTCTGCTAATAGGAACTCAGGAGTGACTCTTTATTGCACTTTGAGGGATAATCATATGATCCAACTATGTTAGCATTGTTGAGAGGTTGCACTAGCGAAAGTACGGACCCTAGGCCTCATTTTTAAGCATTGCAACACCGTTTTGTGCCCATTTACTATTTGCTAGCTTGCTGTTTTTATTTATTCAGATTATAAAAATATATTTCTACCATCCATATTACACTTTTATCACCATCTCTTCGCCGAACTAGTGCACCTATACAATTTGCCATTGTATTGGGTGTGTTGGGGACACAAGAGATTTCTTGTATTTGGTTGCAGGGTCATTTGAGAGAGACCATATTCATCCTATACCTCTCACAGATTGATAAACCTTAGGTCATCCACTTGAGGGAAAATTGCTACTGTCCTACAAAACTCTGCGCTTGGAGGCCCAACACGCGTCTACAAGAATAAAGTTGTGTAGTAGACATCAAGTTCTTTTCTGGCACCGTTGCCGGGGAGGTGAGTGCTTTAAGGTAATCTTTAGATCTTGAAATCAAATCTTTTAGTTTCTTGTTTTATCACTAGTTTGGTTTATAAAAGAAAACTACAAAAAATGGAGTTGAGGTTGCATCATATTATTGATCATCTTTATAATATCTTTCTTGAAAATGATGGTTCAGAAAATTGTGCTCAATTGTTAGAAGAAGAAGTCAATAAAATGTTTGGCACGAATGATGAGCATGATTGCAATGTTTTTGGCATGAACTCTTTGAATATCCATGATGCTAATGATATGCAAAGCCACAAGCTTGGGGATGCTATGTTTGATGAAGACGATATTTTTAGTCCCCCACTTTTTGGTGAGAAAGTTACTATGATGAAAGCATGCCTCATATTTATGATTATTATGGTGATGACATGTATGCTATAAAGAATAATGATAACCATGAAACTTGTCATCATGATTTTAATTTTCAATCACATGATAGTTATTTTGTTGAGTTTGCTCCCACCACTATTCATGAGAATAAATTTGGTTATGTGGAGAGTAACAAAATTGCTATGCTTATGTGTCATGAAAAGAATGCTTTATGTGATGGTTATATTGTTGAATTTCTTCATGATGCTACTGAAATTTATTATGAGAGAGGAACATATGCTTTTACATATCTCAATAATATCAAGTTTCCTCTCTATGTGTTGAATGTTTTGAAGTTATGCATGTTTTGCCTTCTTATGCTAGTTGATTCTTGTTCCCATGAATTATTTGCTCACAATATCCCTATGCATAGGAAGTAGGTTAGGCTTAAATGTGCTTGACATGTGATTCATGATGCTCTTTTTCATGTTTCAATTCTTATCTTTTATGCGAGCATCATTGAAATCATCATGCCTAGCTAAAAGGCATTAAAGAAAAGCGCTTTTTGGGAGACAATCCAGCTTTTTTATCTACTGTTTTTGTGTGTTCACATGATTATGGTACTTTAGTAATCATGTTTTATTGTTTTTGTTTCAATAAAGTGCCAAGTAAAGCCTTTGGATCATGTTGGGTGATAGTTGATTTGATCTTGTTGAAAAACAGAAACTTTTTCGCTCACAAAAATAGCTCTCATTTTTAACAAAAGAGTACTTTTGAGTTGATTCTTTCTGCAGAAGTTTAATATACAAATTTCACACGTGGTCTAATTTTTTTCATAATTTTTTCAGTAGCAGAAGTATGGTTTGAGTACATATTACTACAGACTGTTCTGTTTTTGACAGATTCTGTTTCCAATGCATAGTTTGCTTGTTTCTATGGCTTATATTGCTCAATATAAATTATGGAAATGATATGCTACAGTAGGCAATGTGTGGAAATAATTATGAATCTTTTCTTTGACAGTACCAAAGTGAAATGGCTTGCTCTTTATCATACTAACCTATCTCACGAAGTTCCGTTAAGTTTTGTGTGATTGAACTTTTCAAGTTTTGGGTGAGATGTCGGTATGAGGAGAATAAGGAGTGACAAGCCCTAAGCTTGGGGATGCCCAGGGCAACCCCAAGGTAATAATCAAGGAAGATCCAAGCAACTAAGCTTGGGGATGCCCCGGTAGCATCCCACCTTTCTTCTCCAACAATTATCGGTTAGTATCGGTTGAGCCTAAGTTTTTTCACACGAGAACACTTTATTAGCCAAGGGGTAAAGCACATGAGGCTTTAGGAAGGTGCACAAGGTAGTTTTGCGGAGACCAAGGGGCCAGACGCCAGGGACCCTGGCGTCTGGGTCTAGATGGAAAGGACCCTGGAGTGTAGGTCCTGGAGTCCGAGAAGGACTCTTGCCTTGTAGCGACCAGACCTCAAACAGTCTGATCTCTGTGCTTCAGTGTCATCCCTGGATCGGTAATGCTGACACACACAGTACTTGAAGGATTTATAACAGAGTAGCAATCACACACTTATTACATCGAATGTCTCAAGAGAGAACTTATTACAATAAATGTGGCTTAAGGCCATCTAATAACGATAACAGTGGAAGGCTTTGAAGATAAGCGAGTCCATCAACTCCAACGGCATCACTGAGTATAAGATCACGACCTAAGGCACCTTACTCGTCGTCTAAAAAGTCTGCAACATGAACGTTGCAGCCCGAAAACGGGTCAGCACATGGAATATGCTGGCAATGTAACACATAGAGAGTAATGAAAGAATAATGCTATACTACATGCATATATGGATGGTGGAAAGCTCTATGGTTACAGTTTTGCATAGAGCCAAATTTTCCCTACTGCAAAGGAATAAATTTTATTTAACTATCATGGTGGTTGTTAAACATTGAGAAGGGTACTCCAACTCAATCCCAATTAAGCATCATCATTAAACCCAACAAAATTTAATTAAAGTAACATGATGAGATTCACATGATAATCCAAGTACTAGATACTCAAAACGTCCATAACAGGGGACACGGCTAACCATGATTAGTTTATACACTCTACAGAGGTTTGTGCACTTTCCCCGCAAGACTCGATCTCCTCCGCTTGATTTCTCGCACTACAAGGTGTTTGAGAAACGGATGACCAAGACACAGTCTTTCAGAAGTATTAACTCTCTACTCCGGGTAGACAGTACCAACCTACATCCCCTACATCTGCTAGTCTACCTCTTCAAGAGCTCACGCAACTTAATCAACTATGCTAGAGCCCATAGTAGCTTGCAACTGCACATGGAAGTTTCTAGCATGAATAATCTCATGATCCCTTTGAGCCTGGGTGGCAGTCCATAGGAGAATCACACGGTACCCCGGGATTTCCAAAAATACAGGCAACACTGGGTTTCCCAGGTGCCTCAATCCACCCAGATGTAAATTTAAGTTGCCACCTTAAGTAAACCATTAATTAACAATCTCACATCTGTCATGGATACACTCACCCAATCCACGTCTACTAGCATAGCATGGCAATATAAGCAAACGTAGAAGTAACTCCCAAAGGTTTGATAATAAAATAGGTAATAGGTTCTACCTCATCTACTTCCCAAAACCCACAAATTAAATCAGATTCTAATCAAGCAATTGTTTGAGGATTGATCTAATACAACAAAACTGGGTAGTATAGAGGTATGATCAAAGTGTTACTTGCCTTGCTGATGATCTGTGAAACCTAGAGATTCGAAGTATCAAGCGGCACACTCCGGGTACTCTATCGCAAACAAACAAGCATACAATAAGCACTCATCTAATGCACAGGTAAAACTCAAATAAGATATCTAACCAGAAAGTTCAACTTAAGAACTCCGGTTTGCAAAAAGAATCAAATCAAACGAAGCAACTAAAATCAAACAGCGAAAGAAACAAGCTTCGTTTTACTATTCTGGACCTAAGTCAAATTTTACTGTAGCAAAAACTTGTTTGAGTGGGTTAAACGAAAAAAGGGTTTCGAGACAAAACTCTAGGCACTTGAATCGCCTGATTCCGATAAATGAGCGAAAAGTTATACTAAAACGAAAATCGGATGAGAAATCGCGATCAGAAATAATCGTGGAAATTCCGAGAAAAAGAAAAACGGACGAACAGGCTAACGAACGAACGTTCGCTGTCTGCGGCTAAATGACAAAAACCGTTTGTTAAAACGAATGTACGGACGAGCGTCCGCTAAATAGACTAAACCGAAAAAACCGAACCGGATCTAAAATAAAAAAAACAGATCTAGGGTTTCGGAAAAACCGATCGGTTTTATTAGAAAACCCGGCGGCTACCTCGGGGTGCGGGTCAGCGGCGGCGGTGGCTACTCCGGCGGCGGGGTGGCGGCGGTCGGCGGTGGCGGGGTCCAACGGAGGTGGCGGGCGGCGGCGCGGGTCGGCGGCCACGGCAGCAGCTCGCAGCGGCGGCGGCGGGGCTGGGGCTAGGGTTTGGGGCGGCTCGGGCTGGGCTTCCCCGGCTTATAAAGGCCGTCCGGGCTAGAGTCCGGGTCGGGTATGGCCCGGCTAGGTCGGTATCTTTTTTTAAACACTACGCGCAAAAAAACAAATAAAAGAAATACTAAACGGACTCCAAAAATCCCGAAATAAAATTTTCCCGACTTCTAAAATCAAGTCGGACAAGATGCACATTTATTTGGGGCCTAAATGCAATTTTGAAAAATGCCCATTTTTCCTAAATTCAAATAAAATAGCGATAAAATCCAAAATAAAATCTTATTTGATTTTATAATTAAATCATCAATATTTCTTTATTTTGGGAAAGTCATTTTATTACCTCTCTCATATTTTTATAATAGAAATAATTGAAGATAAAATAAATAAAATCAAATGATCCAATTTCAAAATTTGAGAAAAACTCAAATATGAAAATAACGAAATCCCCAACTCTCTCCGTGGGTCCTTGAATTGCGTAGAATTTCTAGGATCGAGCCTAAATGCAATAGAATATGATATGCAATGATGTTTTATTGTATAACATTCCAAATTGAAAATTTGGGATGTTACAAACCTACCCCCCTTAAGATGAATCTTGCCCTCGAGATTCGGGTTGGCTAGAAAATAGGTGAGGGTGGTCCTTCAGTAGATCTTCCTCTCGCTCTCAGGTGGCTTCATCCTCGGTATGGTGGCTCCACTGAACTTTGCAAAACTTGATAACCTTGCTGTGGGTGACTCGGCTGGCATACTCGAGGATCTTGATGGCTTCTCCTCATAGGTCAAATCACTATCCAACTGAATCGCTTCCAGCGGCACTGTATCTCTCAGCGGTATATCAGCCATCTCTGCGTGGCACTTCTTCAACTAGAAAACGTGGAACACATCGTGAACTCCTGACAATCCTTCGGGCAATTCCAATTTGTAGGCAACTTCTCCCATACGCTCCAAAACTTTGTAGGGTCCCACAAAACGTGGCACTAACTTTCCCTTAACTCCAAAGCACTTAACTCCTCAAAGTGGAGATACACGAAGATAAACTCTGTCTCCGACTTCGTAAACCGTCTCCTTGCATTTAGAATCTGCGTAGCTCTTCTGCCTGGACTGGGCTACCTTGAGCCTATCGCGGATCAACTTCACCTTCTCCTTAGACTCTTTAATCAAATCTGGTCCAAACAACTGGCGGTCTCCAACTTCGTCCCACAACAATGGTGTCCTGCATCTCCTCCCGTAGAGAGCTTCGAAAGGGGCCATCTTCAAACTGGATTGATAACTGTTGTTGTAAGAGAACTCCGCATATGGCAAATTGTCGTCCCAACTAGATCCATAATCTAGCGCACAAGCTTTCAGCATGTCCTCCAGAATTTGATTGACTCTCTCGGTCTGTCCATCTATCTGCGGATGAAAGGCTGTACTGAACTCTAGCCTGGTACCCAAAGTTTCGTGCAACTGATTCCAGAACTTTGAGGCAAACTGGGTTCCTCTATCCGATACAATGCTCCTCGGAACTCCATGCAAACATACGATCCTGGTCATGTATATCTTTGCCAACTTAGCACTGGTGTAAGTGGTCTTCACTGGGATGAAATGTGCTACCTTCGTCAAACGATCGACTACAACCCATACCGAGTCATAGCCTGAACAAGTCCTGGGTAATCCTATGATAAAATCCATGCCTAGCTTATCCCACTTCCATTTGGGTATCGGCAATGGCTATAGCAATCCTGCTAGCTTCTGATGCTCTGCCTTTACTCTCTGACATACATCACATATTGCTACGTACTCCGCAATATCCTTCTTCATTCCGGTCCACCAGAAAGTGTCCTTCAAATCCAGATACATCTTGGTATTTCCTGGGTGAATCGAATACGGCGAATCATGGGCCTCTTGCAGAATCAACTTCCTGATCTCCGGGTCATTAGGCACATAAATGTGGTCCTCAAACCATAAGGTATTGTGCTCATCCTCACGAAATCCCTTAGCTTTTCCTTTGCTCATCTTCTCCTTTATTTCAGCAATCTCCTTGTCAGTCTTCTGAGCTTCTCCAGTACCAAACGCAAATGCTCCTTATGATCCTCTTCATTCTTCGAGTAGACCAAAATATCATCAATGAACACCACGACGAACTTATCCAGAAACTCCATAAACACCTTGTTCATCATGTTCATGAAATAGGCAGGTGCGTTAGTCAGACTGAATGACATAACGGTATACTTGTACAGCCCGTACCTGGTGGTAAAAGCCGTCTTGGGTATATCCTGCTCTCGAAACTTCAGCTGATGGTATCCCGATCGCAAATCGATCTTGGAAATTACCTTAGCTCCGTGCAATCGGTCAAACAAGTCATTGATCATCGGCAGTGGGTATTTGTTCTTGATTGTCACTTCATTCAATCCTCGATAATCAACAACCATCCTTAATGATCCATCCTTATTCTCCACTAGAAGTAATGGCGATCCCCAAGGTGAAGAACTTGGGCGAATATAGCCTTTATCCAGTAATTCCTTAATCTGCTTCTTAATTTGCTCCAAATCTTTTACGGGCATCCTGTACGGTCTCTTTGATATCGGCCCTGTGCTTGGAAAAAGCTCAATCAAAAACTCAATGTCTCTACCCGGTGGCATGCCTGGCAACTCCTATGGAAATACGTCAGGAAAATCCTTCACCACTGGTACTTCCTCCTATACAACTCCTGATAAGGAATTTACTTGAGTCCTCTTTGGCACATGCCGGGATACATACTTGATCCTTCTTCCTTCTGGCGTGGTAAGCAAAATCGACTTACTAGCGCATTGAATGTTCCCTCCATACTTAGATAACCAATCCATGCCTAATATCACATCCAGTCCTTGCGACTCCAATACTATTAGGTCTGAGGGAAACACATAGTTACCAATCCTTAATGGTAACCGATCACACCATAGACTAGCCATATACTCTGCTCCTAGCGAGGTTACTAACATGGGTGACCTAAGGGCTTGGGTTGGTAGCTTATACTTATCAACAAATCCCCTTGACATGTATGAATACGATGCACCAGTATCAAAAAGAACGATTGCAGTAAATGACTTAACCAAAAACTTACCTATTACTGCATCTGGCTGGGCTTCAACCTCCTCCATGCTAACATGGTTCACCTGTCCTTTGTTAAAAGGGTTGGTCTTCTTCCCAGAACTCCCATTGCTATTTCCATTCTTCGCTTCAGGACATTCAATGGCATAATGTCCAGTCTTCTGGCATTTGTAACAAGTGATGTGGCTCAGATCCCTCTTGGCTGGTGTTGATGGGTTGGTGCGGTTCTCCCCGTTGCTTCCTCCATTCCCATTACCATTCTTGGGGCCACTATGATTGTGCGAACTACCTCCTCCATGGGTATGCTAAAAATGTCCTCCCGAGTTCAGGGTAAAACGAGGCTTCTGCTGAGCTCCAGAATTGTACTTCCCTTGTCCATACTTCCTCTTGCGGCTGTCAATCTGCTGCTGCTTTCCTTTAATCACGAGAGCTCTATCTACCAACTCCCGGTAGTTGTTGAAGGTTGCTACCATCAACTGCATGCTCAGCTCATCATTCAGTCCTTCCAGAAACTTCTCCTGCTTAGCTGCATCCATAGCAACATCATCTGGGGCATAACATGCTACCTTACTAAAGTCATCCACATACTGGCCAACAGTACGTCCTCCTTGGCGCAAGTTGCGAAACTCACGCTTCTTCATAGCCATAGCTCCTGCTGAAACATGAGCAGTACGGAAAGCCTGCTGAAACTGATCCCATGTGACAGTGTCGATAGGATAAGTGGTTGTGAAATTCTCCCACCATGATGTTGCGGGTCCATCAAGCTGATGAGCGGCAAAACGCACCTTCTCCGCATCTATGCATCCTGCAGTGGTCAACTCCCTTCCCATCTTGCGGAGCCAATCATCTGCAACTATCGGCTCGGTGCTACTAGAGAACACCGGCGGATTCAGCCTCAAGAAACGGGCTAAGTGATCAACAGGTGGTGGTGGTGGTGGGTTATTGTTGTTGTTGTTGTTCCCCTGATTCTGATTCTGGACTAGCATCTGCATCAATGCATTCTACTGCTGGATCAACTGGGTGAGCTCCGGTGGGAAAGCAAATCCATTGTCACGTCTCGGAGGCATCTGAGGGTTTAGAAAAGATGAGAATATAGAATAGAATGAGGTCTATAGAGAAAACACTACCCATATGCACATGAGACAAAAATCAATCAATATCACTTCAATAAATTCAAACAAGGGCATACAACGGTCTAACTATCGTTACAAAAGTGCTCGGACTATACTATATACATGGGGAAGTTCTATTGCTGTCATGGTGGTCGACTAGAAAAACTGCTCGGTCGAAGACTCCATGATATCTGCTCCAGCTTCATCAACAAAGTCATCATCACTATCGTCTGGGTCCGAGTCAGTGTCGTCGATGATGATGTAGTTCTCTAGGCAAGTGCAATCATCGTCTTCTCCTCCAGTCGCGGGAAATCCCATGAATACTTTTAGCTTCTTCTTCAGATCATCATTCTTCTCCACGAGTGTCGCTATTTCCTCCTCATATCTATTGTGTGTAGACTTGAGTTTCTCTTCCAACTCCATGATCTTGGTCAATGCCTTCTTTAGATCTATCATGCCTGCGCACATCTGGTTCTCCTGGCGACGAATGTGCTGGTTTAACTCCTGGATGAAAGCTGCAGTTGATCTATCCTTCCTGGTGCTGATCATCTCCCATTGCTCATCTCGGCGCCCACAAATCTGGTAGATAGTATCCTTGAGATCCTTATGGTAAACTTCTCCAATGCATCCCATGGTGATGTGGGCTGCCATGCTCTTTCCTAGACTCCAGGTTGGTGCATCAAAGGAAAACTCTATGGGCTCAGTGACAGGCATGAACGTCCTTCCTGGAACTTGAACTTGAATCATCCAATGCTCCTCTTCAGGTAAAGTGGCAATGTAGGTCCCGGTGAAGCTTGGTACTCCTATGTTCAGGTATCTAGTGACTTCCTTCAAGTGGCGTCCAAAGGGTGTATCTTCATCCGGTTGGGTGAACTTGTTCCATGCATCCGCCATCCTAAAAGAGTAGAAAAGATGAGGAGTCAGAAATGAGAAGAGAGAGTAGTGATCTAAGGCTTTAGCTTAATGGTCGTGTCCTACAGTTAGCGTGTGCTCTGATACCATCTTGTAGCGACCAGACCTCAAACAATCTGATCTATGTGCTTTAGTGTCATCCATGGATCAGTAATGCTGACACACACAATACTTGAAGGATTTATAACAGAGTAGCAATCACACACTTATTACATCGGATGTCTCAAGAGAGAACTTATTACAACAAATATGGCTTAAGGCCATCTAATAACGATAACAGCGGAAGGCTTGGAAGATAAGTGAGTCCATCAACTCCAACGGCATCACTGAGTATAAGATCACGACCTAAGCCACCTTACTCGTCGTCTGAAAAGTCTGCAACATGAACGTTGCAGCCCGAAAACGGGTTACCACATGGAATATGCTGGCAATGTAGCACATAGAGAGTAATGAAAGAATAAAGCTATACTACATGCATATATGGCTGGTGGAAAGCTCTATGGTTACAGTTTTGCATAAAGCCAATTTTTCCCTACTGCAAAGGAATAAATTTTATTTAACTATCATGGTTGTTGTTAAACATTGAGAAGGGTACTCCAACTCAATCCCAATTAAGCATCATCATTAAACCCAACAAAATTTAATTAAAGTAACATGATGAGATTCACATGATAATCCAAGTACTAGATACTCAAAACGTCCATAAGCGGGGACACGGCTAACCATGATTAGTTTATACACTCTGTAGAGGTTTGGGCACTTTTCCCCGCAAGACTCGATCTCCTCCGCTTGATTTCTCGCACTACAAGGTGTTTGAGAAACGGATGACCGAGACACAGTCTTTGAGAAGCATTAACTCTCTAATCCGGATAGACAGTACCAACCTACATCCCCTACATCTGCTAGTCTACCTCTTCAAGAGCTCACGCAACTTAATCAACTATGCTAGATCCCATAGTAGCTTGCGGCTGCATGCTACGTCTTGAGCTTGCGTTGGTTTTCCTCGAAGAGGAGAGGGTGAAGCAATAGAGTAGCGTAAGTATTTCCCTCAGTTTTTGAGAACCAAGGTATCAATCCAGTAGGAGGCTCCTCAAAAGTCCCACGCACCTACACAAACAAAATGAGAACTCGCAACCAACGCAATAAAGGGGTTGTCAATCCCTTCACGGCCACTTGCGGAAGTGAGATCTAATAGAGATAGTATGATAAGATAAATATATTTTTGGTATTTTATAATATAGATGCAAAAAGTAAAGATGCAAATAAAAGTAGATTGAAAGCAAATATGATAAGAGATAGACTTGGGGGCCATAGGTTTCACTAGTGGCTTCTCTCAAGATAGCATAAGTATTACGGTGGGTGAACAAATTACTGTCGAGCAATTGATAGAAAAGCGAATAATTATGAGATTATCTAGGCATGATCATGTCTATAGGCATCATGTCCATAACAAGTAGACCGACTCATGCCTGCATCTACTACTATTACTCCACAGATCGACCGACTCCTGCCTGCATCTACTCATATTACTCCACAGATCGACCGACTCCTGCCTGCATCTAGAGTATTAAGTTCATAAGAACAGAGTAACACATTAAGCAAGATGACATGATGTAGAGGGATAAACTCATGCAATATGATATAAACCCCATCTTGTTATCCTCGATGGCAACAATACAATACGTGCCTTGCAACCCTTTCTGTCACTGGGTAAGGACACCGCAAGATTGAACCCAAAGCTAAGCACTTCTCCCATGGCAAGAAAGATCGTAGGCCAAACCAAACTGATAATTCGAAGAGACTTGCAAAGATAACTCAATCATACATAAAAGAATTCAGAGAAGATTCAAATATTATTCATAGATAAACTTTATCATAAACCCACAATTCATCAGATCTCGACAAACACACCGCAAAAAGAGTTTACATCGAATAGATCTCCACAAGAGAGGGGGAGAACATTGTATTGAGATCCAAAAAGAGAGAAGAAGCCATCTAGATAATAACTATGGACTCGTAGGTCTGTGGTAAACTACTCACAACTCATCAGAGGGGCAAGGATGTTGATGTAGAAGCCCTCTGTGGTCGATTCCCCCTCCGGCAGAGTGTCGGCGAAGGCTCCAAGATGAGATCTCACGGACACAGAAGGTTACGGTGGTGGAAATTGTGTTTCATCTCGCCCCTGGATGTTTTCGGGGTACGTAGGTATATATAGGAGGAAGAAGTACGTCGGTGTCTGCCCGAGGGGCCAACGAGACAGGGGGGCGCCCTCCTATCTCGTGGGAGCCTCGGCTGCTTCTTGACTTGCACTCCAAGTCCTCTGGATCACGTTTGTTCCAAAAATCACGCTCCCGAAGGTTTCATTCCATTTGGACTCCGTTTGATATTCCTTTTCTTCGAAATACTGAAATAGGCAAAAAAACAGCTATATGGCTGGGCCTCCGGTTAGTAGCTTAGTCCCAAAAATGATACAAATGTGTAAAATAAAGCCCATAAACATCCAAAACGGGTAATATAATAGCATGGAACAATCAAAAATTATAGATACGTTGGAGACGTATCAAGCATCCCAAGCTTAATTCCTGCTCGTCCTCGAGTAGGTAAATGATAAAAAAGAAATTTTTGATGTGGAATGCTACCTAGCATAGTTCTCAATGTAAATTTCTTTATTGTGGCATGAATGTTCAGATCCAAATGATACAAAATAAAAGTTCATATTAACATAAGAAATAGTAATACTTCAAGCATACTAATCAAAGTAATCATGTCTTCTCAAAATAACATGGCCAAAGTAAGTTATCCCTAAAAAATCATATAGTCTGGCTGTTGCTCTATCTTCATCACACAAAGTATTTAATCATGCACAACCCCGATGACAAGCCAAGCAATTGTTTCATACTTGAATAATCTCAAACTTTTTCAACTTTCACGTAATACATGAGCGTGAGCCATGGACATAACACTATATGTGGAATAGAATGGTGGTTGTGGAGAAGACAAAAAGGAGAACATAGTCTCACATCAACTAGGCATATCAACGGGCTATGGAGATGCCCATTAATAGATATCAATGTGAGTGAGTAGGGATTGCCATGCAACGGACGCACTAGAGCTATAAATATATGAAAGCTCAACAAGAGAAACTAAGTGGGTGTGCATCAACTTGCTTGCTCACGAAGTCCTATGGCACTTTTGAGAAAGCCCATCATTGGAATATACAAGCCAAGTTCTATAATGAAAAATTCCCACTAGTATATGAAAGTGACAACATATGAGACTCTCTAACATGAAGATCATGGTGCTATTTTGAAGCACAAGTGTGGAAAAAGAGATAGTAGCATTGTCCCTTCTCTCTTTTTCTCCCATTTTATTTTTTTCTTTTTCTTTTTTTTTTCTTTGGCCTTTCTCTTTTTTTCTTTGTCTTTTTTTTGTAAAGTCCGAAGTCTCATCCCGACTTGTGGGGGAATCATAGTCTTCATCATCCTTTCCTCACTAGGACAATGCTCTAATAATGAAGATCATCACACTTTTATGGATTTAAAACTCAAAGCTAGAACAAGATATGACTCTATATGAATGCCTCTAGCGGTGTACCGGGATATGCAATGAATCAAGAGCGACATGTATGAAAATTATGAAGGTGGCCTTGCCACAAATACGATGTCAACTACATGATCATGCAAAAAGCAATATGACAAAAGTAATGCGTGTCATATGAACGGAATGGTGGAAAGTTGCATGGCAATATATCTCAGAATGGCTATGGAAATGCCATAATAGGTGGGTATGGTAGCTGTTTTGAGGAAGGTATATGGTGGGTGTATGGTACCGGTGAAAGTTGCGCGGTACAAGAGAGGCTAGCAATGGTGGAATGGTGAAAGGGTGCGTATAATCCATGGACTCAACATTAGTCAAAAGAACTCATGTACTTATCACAAAAATTTAGAAGTCATCAAAAACCAAAGTACTACGCGCATGCTCCTAGGGGGATAGATTGGTAGGAAAAGACCATCGCTCGTCCCCGACCGCCACTCATAAGGCAGACAATCAATAAATAAAATTGTGCTCCAACTTCATCACAAAGAGGTTCACCATACGTGCATGCTACGGGAATCACAAGCTTCAACACAAGCATTATTTAAATCCATAATCACCCAACTAGCATGACTTTAATATCACTACCTCCATGTCTCAAAACAATTATCAAGCATCAAGTTGATCATAGCATCCAATTCACTTTCTATGATAGTTTTTATTATACCCAACTTGGATGCTCATCATTCTAGGACCAACTTTAAAACCAAGGCAAATACCATGCTGTTCTAAAAGGCTCTCAAAAATATATAAGTGAAGCATGAGAGACTAGTAATTTCTTCAAAATTAAGACACCACCGTGCTCTAAAAATTATAAGTGAAGCACTAGACCAAAAACTATCAAGCTCAAAAGATATAAGTGAAGCACATAGAGTATTCTAGCAAATTCTAACCAAATAGGCTTCTCCCAAAAGGTGTGTACAGCAAGGATGATTGTGGTAAACTAAAAAGCAAAGACTAATATAATACACGACGCTCCAAGCAAAACACATATCATATGGCGAATAAAAATATAGCTCCAAGTAAAGTTACCAATGAACGAAGACGAAAGAGGGGATGCCTTCTCGGGGCATCCCCAAGCTTAGGCTTTTGGCTATCCTTGAATATCTTGGTGTTCCATGGGCATCCCCAAGCTTAGGCTCTTGCCACCCTTTATTCCATAGTCTATAAAAGCTTTTACCCAAAACTTGAAAACTTCACAACACAAAACTCAACAGCAAATCTTATAAGCTCCGTTAGTGAAAGAAAACAAAACCACCACATAAGGTATTGTAATGAACTCATTCTTTATTTATTTTGGTGTTAAACCTACTGTATTCCAACTTCCTTATGGTTTATAAACTATTTTACTAGCCATAGATGCATTGAAATAAGCAAACAACACACGAGAAACAGAATCTGTCAAAAACAGAACAGTCTGTAGCAATATGTAACTAATGCAAACTTCTGGAACTTTAAAAATCCTACCAAAATAGGAAGTACTGGAAAGTTTGTTTATTGATCAGAAGCAAAAAGAATCAACGCAAAATAACGTTCCTGTGATTTAACAAAATTATATTCGTGCGCGCAAAGTTTCTGTTTTTCAGCAGAATCAAATCAACTTTCATCGAAGGTTATCCTATAGGTTCTACTTGGCGCAAACACTAATTAAAAGATAAAAACACATCTAAACAGAATCTAGATGCAATATTTATTACTAAATAGGAGCAAAAACAAAAAACATAAAGAAAATTGGGTTGCCTCCCAACTAGCGCTATCGTTTAACGCCCCTAGCTAGACATAAAAGCGAAGATAGATCTAACGAGTGCCATCTTTGGCACTAAATTCATAAGTAGCATGCATGATAGATTCATAAGGTAATTTGAATTTCTTTCTTGGAAAGTGCTCCATGCCTTTATTTAATGGAAATTGGAATCTAATGTTCCCTTCCTTCATATCAATAATTGCACCAATCGTTCTAAGGAAAGGTCTACCAAGAATAATAGGGTAAGAAAGATTGCAATCTATATCAAGAACGATAAAATCCACGGGCACCAAATTTCTATTTGCAACAATGAGAACATCATTGATCCTTCCCATTGGCTTTTTAATGGTGGAGTCCGCAAGGTGCAAATTTAAAGAGCAATCATCAAGATCATGGAAACCTAGAATATCACATAAAGTTTTCGGAATCGTGGAAACACTAGCACCCAAATCACAAAAAGCAAAACACTCATAATCTTTAATTCCAATCTTTATAGTGGGTTCCCACTCATCATTAAGTTTTCTAGGTATAGAAACTTCCAAATTAAGTTTTTCATCATAAGATTGCATCAAGGCAACAACGATATGTTTGGTAAAAGCTTTATTTTGACTATAAGCATGAGGAGAATTAACAATGGATTGCAACAAGGAAATACAACCTTTTAAAGAGCAATTATCATAATCAAATTCCTTGAAATCCGAGATAGTAGATTCAATATTATTAGAAGTTGAGGACTCTCCAATCTCACTTTTACCAAATTTAGCATCAAGATCTAAAGACTCCGAATTCTTGGGACGCCTTCTAGGAAAAGTTGATTCATCATCAGTCCCATAATCATCAAAATTCATATTGCAAAACATAGATCTAATAGGAGACGCATCAATAACTTTAAGATCCTCATCATTATTTTCACGGAAACTAGAAGAACACGCTTTTATAAAGCTATCTTTTTAGCACGCAATCTAGCGGTTCTTTCCTTGCACTCGTCAATGGAAATTCTCATTACTTTGAGAGACTCATTGATATCATGCTTAGGAGGAGAAGATCTAAGTTTAAGAGAATCAACATCAAGCGAAAGTCTATCAACGTTCCTAGCCAAATCATCAACTTTGAGCAATTTTTCTTCAAGCAAAGCATTAAAATTCTTTTGAGAAATCATAAATTCTTTCACACTATTCGAAAAATCAGAGGGCATCTTATTAAAATTACCATAAGAACTATTGTAGGAATTTCCATAATTATTAGAGGAATTACTAGGGAACGGTCTAGCATTAAAGTTTCCTCTATAAGCATTGTTTCCAAAACTATTCCTACCAACAAAATTCACATCCATAGATTCATTATCATTCTCAATCAAAGAAGACAACGGCATATCATTGGGATCAAGAGAAGTATTTTTAGTAGCAAACATTTTCATAAGTTCATCCATCTTTCCACTCAAAACATTGATTTCTTCTATAGCATGCACTTCTTTACTAGAAGATCTTTCGGTGTGCCATTGAGAATAATTAGCCATAATATTGTCAAGAAGATTTGTAGCATCTCCTAATGTGATTTCCATAAAAGTGCCTCCCGCGGCCGAATCTAAGAGATTTCTAGAAGCAGAGTTCAAACCGGCATAAAAATATTGTATGATCATCCATAAATTCAAACCATGAGTAGGGCAATTGCGAAGCATCAATTTCATTATTTCCCAAGATTGGGCAACATGCTCATGATCAAGTTGTTTAAAATTCATAATATCGTTCCTAAGAGTGATAATCTTAGCGGGAGGAAAATACTTAGAGATAAAAGCATCTTTGCACTTGTTCCAAGAATCAATACTATTTTTAGGCAAAGACGAAAACCAAACTTTTAGCACGATCTCTAAGTGAAAATGGAAATAACTTCAATTTGACAATATTGTTATCCGTATCTTTCTTCTTTTGCATATCACACAAATCAACAAAGTTGTTTAGATGAGTATCGGCATCTTCACTAGGAAGGCCGGCAAATTGATCTTTCATAACAAGATTCAGCAAAGCGGTATTGATTTCACAAGACTCAACATCATTAAGAGGAGCAATCGGATTACTAAGGAAATCATTATTATTGGTATTCGAGAAATCACACAATTTGGTATTATCTTGTGCCATGGCAACAAGTAATCCAACACACAAGCAAACAGAAAAAGGCAAGCGAAAAGAGAGGAGGAGATTGGGAAAGAGAGGGCGAATAAAACGGCAAGGGTGAAGTGGGGGAGAGGAAAACGAGAGGCAAATGGCAAATAATGTAAATGCGAGGGAGATGAGTTTGTGATGGGTACTTGGTATGTCTTGACTTGAGCGAAGACCTCCCCGGCAACGGCACTAGAAATCCTTCTTGCTACGTCTTGAGCTTGTGTTGGTTTTCCTCGAAGAGGAGAGGGTGATGCAGCAGAGTAGCGTAAGTATTTCCCTTAGATTTTGAGAACCAAAGTATCAATCCAGTAGGAGGCTCCTCAAAAGTCCCACGCACCTACACAAACAAACTGAGAACTCGCAACCAATGCAATAAAGAGGTTGTTAATCCCTTCACGGCCACTTGCCGAAGTGAGATCTAATAGAGATAATATGATAAGATAAATATATTTTTGGTATTTTATAATATAGATGCAAAAAGTAAAGATGCAAATAAAAGTAGATTGAAAGCAAATATGATAAGAGATAGAGCCGGGGGCCATAGGTTTCACTAGTGGCTTCTCTCAAGATAGCATATGTATTACGGTGGGTGAACAAATTACTGTCGAGCAATTGATAGAAAAGCGAATAATTATGAGATTATCTAGGAATGATCATGTATATAGGCATCATGTCCATAACAAGTAGACAGAGTCCTGCCTGCATCTACTACTATTACTCCACACATCGACCGACTCCTGCCTGCATCTAGAGTATTAAGTTCATAAGAACAGAGTAACGCATTAAGCAAGATGACATGATGTAGAGGGATAAACTCATGCAATATGATATAAACCCCATCTTGTTATCCTCAATGGCAACAATACAATACGTGCCTTGCAACCCTTTCTGTCACTGGGTAAGGACACCGCAAGATTGAACCCAAAGCTAAGCACTTCTCCCATGGCAAGAAAGATCAATCTAGTAGGCCAAACCAAACTGATAATTCGAAGAGACTTGCAAAGATAACTCAATCATACATAAAAGAATTCAGAGAAGATTCAAATATTATTCATAGATAAACTTGATCATAAACCCACAATTCATCAGATCTCGACAAACACACCGCAAAAAGAGTTTACATCGAATAGATCTCCACAAGAGAGGGGGAGAACATTGTATTGAGATCCAAAAAGAGAGAAGAAGCCATCTAGCTAATAACTATGGACCCGTAGGTCTGTGGTAAACTACTCACAACTCATCGAAGGGGCAAGGATGTTGATGTAGAAGCCCTTCGTGGTCGATTCCCCCTCTGGCAGAGTGTCGGCGAAGGCTCCAAGATGGAATCTCACGGATACAGAAGGTTACGGCAGTGGAAATATGTTTTCGTTGGCTCGCTTGATGTTTTCGGGGTACGCGGGTATATATAGGAGGAAGAAGTACATCGGTGGCCGCCCGAGGGGCCCACGAGACAGGGGGCGCCCTCCTATCTCATGGGAGTCTCGGCTGCTTCTTGACTTGCACTCCAAGTCCTTTGGATCACATTTGTTCCAAAAATCACGCTCCCGAAGGTTTCATTCCGTTTGGACTCCGTTTGATATTCCTTTTTTTCGAAATACTGAAATAGGCAAAAAAACAGCTATATGGGTTGGGCCTCCGGTTAGTAGGTTAGTCCCAAAAATGATATAAATGTGTAAAATAAAGCCCATAAACATCCAAAAGGGGTAATATAATAGCATGGAACAATCAAAAATTATAGATACGTTGGAGACGTATCACTGCACACGGAAGTTTCTAGCATGAATAATCTCATGATCCCTTTGAGCCTGGGTGGCGGTCCATAGGAGAATCACACAGTACCCCAGGATTTCCAAAAATACAGGCAACACTGGGTTCCCCAGGTGCTTCAATCCACCCAGATGTGAATTTAAGTTGCCACCTTAAGTAAACCATTAATTAACAATCTCACATATGTCATGATACACTCACCCAATCCACGTCTACTAGCATAGCATGGCAATATAAGCAAACGTAGAAGTAACTCCCAAAGGTTTGATAATAAAATAGGTAATAGGTTCTACCTCATCTACTTCCCAAAACCCACAAATTAAATCAGATTCTAATCATGCAATTGTTTGAGGATTGATCTAATGCAACAAAATTGGGTAGTAAAGAGGTATGATCAAAGTGTTACTTGCCTTGCTGATGATCCGTGAAACCTAGAGATTCGAAGTAGCAAGCGGCACACTCCGGATACTCTATCGCAAACAAAAAGCATACAATCAGCACTCATCTAATGCACAGGTAAAACTCAAATAAGAGATCTAACCAGAAAGTTCAACTTAAGAACTCCGGTTTGCAAAAAGAATCAAATCAAACGAAGCAACGAAAATCAAACTGTGAAAGAAACAAGCTTCGTTTTACTATTCTGGACCTAAGTCAAATTTTAAAGTAGCAAAAACTTGTTTGAGTGGGTTAAACAGAAAAAGGGTTTCAAGACGAAACTCCAGGCGCTTGAATCGCCTGATTCCAATAAACGAGCGAAAAATTATACTAAAACGAAAATCGGATCAGAAATCACGATCAGAAATAATCGCGGAAATTCCGAGAAAAAGAAAAACGGATGAACAGACTAACGAACGAACGTTCGCTGTCTGCGGCTAAATGACGGAAACCGTTTGTTAAAACGAACGTACGGACAAACGCCCGCTAAATAGACTAAACTAAAAAATACCGAACCGGATCTAAAATAAAAAAAACAGATCTAGGGTTTAAAAAAAACGGTCGGTTTTATTAGAAAAACCGGCGGCTACCTTGAGGTGCGGGTCGGCGGTGGCGGCAGCTACTCCGGCGGCGGGGTCCGGTGGCGAGGGGCGTCGGGGTCCGGCAACGGCGCGGGTCGGCGGCGGCGGCAGCGGCGGGGCTGGGGCTAGGGTTTGGGGCGGCTCGGGCTGGGCTTCCCCGGCTTATAAAGGCCGGCCGGGCTAGAGTCCGGGTCGGGTACGGCCCGGCTAGGTCGGTATCTTTTAAAAAACTTATGCGCACAAAAACAAATAAAAGAAATACTGAACGGACTCCAAAAATCCCGAAATAAGTTTTCCACGACTTCTAAAATCAAGCCGGACAAGATGAACATTTATTTGGGGCCTAAATGCAATTTTGAAAAATGCGCATTTTTCCTAAATTCAAATAAAATAGCGATAAAATCCAAAATAAAATCTTATTTGATTTTATTATTAAATCCTCAATATTTCTTTATTTTGGGAAAGTCATTTTATTCCCTCTCTCATATTTTTATAATAGAAATAATTGAAGATAAAATAAATAAAATCAAATGATCATATTTTCAAATTTTGAGAAAAACTAAAATATGAAAATAACGAGTTGCGTAGAATTTCTAGGATCGAGCCAAAATGCAATAAAATATGATATGCAATGATGATCTATTCTATAACATTCCAAATTGAAAATTTGAGATGTTACATGCCTTGCAGGCTAAACCGACTTTGAGGAGGCTCTTTCTCCAAGAAACGACCCCAGGGCTCAACATATAAATAGAGGGACAGGGCTAGCACCCGGGACACATCAAGATTCACCAAGCCGTGTGCCGACAACCCCGTCCCGTGTAGTTTATCCTCCATCTAGTTTCTGTTGTGCTTGGCGAAGCCCTGTGGAGATTGTTCTTCACCACCACCGTCACCACGCCATCACGCTGCCGGAACTCATCTACTACTTCTCCCCTCTTGCCAGATCAAGAAGGTGAGGACGTCATCAAGCTAAACGTGTGTTGAACGCGGAGGTGCTGTACGTTCTGTACTTGACCGGGACAGATCGTGAAGGTGTACGACTACATCAACCACGTTGATAAACGCTTCCGCTTAGTGATGTTCAAGGGTATGAAGATGCTCTCCCCCTCTTGTAGCTATGCATCTCCATGGATAGATCTTGCGTGTGTGTATAAATTTTTTGTTTTCCATGCAACTTTCCCCAACAGTGGCATCATGAATCAGGTATATGCGTAGATGATATGCACAAGTAGAACACAAAGGAGTTGTGGGCGGTGATGTTCATACTGCTTACCACCAACGTCTTATTTTGATTCAGTGGTATTGTGGGATGAAGCGGTCCGTACCAACCTTACATGTCCATGTACATGAGACCAGTTCCACCAACTGATGCAACTTGTTTTGCATAAGGTGGCTGGCGGGTGTCTGTTTCTCTCACTTCAGTTGAATCGAATTTGACTATGACCGGTCCTTGCAGAAGGTTAAAACAACAAACTTGATAATCAACATTGTGGTTTTGCATAGGTAAGAACAGTTCTTGCTAGTTACCAATAGCAGCCACGTAAAACTTGCAACAACAAAGTAGAAGACGTCTAACTTGTTTTTGCAGGGTATGTTGTGATGTGATATGGTCAAGACGTGATGTGATATACGATGTTGTATGAGATAATCATGTTTTGTAATATTGAATACCGGCAGGAGCCTTGGGGTTGTCTTTTAATTATTGTATGACCTGCGCCTCAATCATTAGGTGCCATGTAATTGCTTTAGTTTATCGCTATGCATTAGCAATAGTTGTAGACGCAATAGTTGGTGAGACGACCCCGACGCAACGATGGAGATCAAGGTGTCGCGCCGGTGACGATGGAGATCATGATGTTGCTTTGGAGATGGAGATCAAAAGCACAAGATGATGATGGCCATATCATGTCACATATTTTGATTGCATGTGATGTTTATCCTTTATGCATCTTATGTTGCTTATAACGACGGTAGCATTATAAGATGATCCCTTCACTTAATTTCAAGATAAAAGTGTTCTCCCCGAGTATGCACAATTGCTAAAGTTCGTTGTTTCGAAGCACCTCGTGATGATCGGGTGTGATAGACTCTATGTTCACATACAACGAGTGTAAGCCAGTTTTGCACCAGTAGAATACTTGGGTTAAAATTGACGAGCCTAGCATGTACAGACATGGTCTCGGAACACTGGCAACCGAAAGGTCGAACACAAGTCGTATAGTAGATATGATCAACATGAAGATGTTCACCATTGAAGACCACTCCATCTCACGTGATGATCGAACATGGTTTAGTTGATTTGGATCATGTATCACTTAGACAACTTGAGGGATGTTGATTTAAGTGGGAGTTCATTAGTAATTTGATTATTTGAACTAAAATTTATCATGAACTTAGTCTTAATAGTTTTTGCATATCTATGTTGTAGATCAATGGCCCGTGCTGCCATTCCCTTGAATTTTAATGCGTTCCTAGAGAAAGTTAAGTTGAAAGATCATGGTAGCAACTATGTGAGATGTTCCAAGAGCTAAAATTGATATTTCTAGCTAATTCCCGGGTTGAGAGATATGAAGTCTCCAACAAGTTCTTTAGCTATAAAATAGAGGAGAACAGTTCTGTCAGTAACATATACTCAGAATGTCTGGGTACCACAACCACTTGACTCAGCTAGGAATTGAGCTCCCAGATGAGTGTGTTATTGATAGAGTTATTCAATCACTGCCACCAAGCTATAAAGGCTTCATGATGAACTATAATATGAAAGGAATGACTAAAACGATTTTCGAGCTCTTTGCGATGCTGAAATCGGCGAAAGTAGAAATCAAGAAAGAGCATCAAGTGTTGATGGTTAAATAAACCACCAGTTTCAAGAAAAGGGGCAAGGGAAAGAAAGGGAACTTAGAGAAGAACGGCAAGTAAGTTGCCACACCCGTGAAGAAGCCCAAAGCTGGACCCAAGCCTGAGACAGGGTGCTTCTACTACAAGGGTAATGGTCACTGGAAGCGAAACTGCCCCAAATATTTAGCGGATAAGAAGGACGACAAAGTGAACAAATGTATATTTGATATACATGTTATTGATGTGTTCCTTACTAGTGCTCGTAGTAGCGCCTGGGTATTTGATACTGGTTCAGTTGCTCATATTTGTAACTCGAAACAGGAGCTGCGGAATAAACGAAGACTAGCTAAGGATGAGGTCATGATGCGCGCCGGGAATGGTTCCATGGTTGATGTGATCGCCGACGGCACGCTACCTCTACATATACCTTCATGATTAGTTTTAGACCTCAGTAATTGTTATTTTGTGCCAGAGTTGAGCATGAAAATTATATCTGGATCTTGTTTATTGTGAGACGGTTATTCATTTAAGTCAGAGAATAATGGTTGTTCTATTTATATGAGTAATATATTTTATGGTCATGCACCTTTAATGAATGGTCTATTCTTATTGAATCTCGATTGTAGTGATACACATATTCATAATATTGATGCCAACAGATGCAAAGTTGATAATGATAGTGCAACATACTTGTGGCACTGCCATTTAGGTCATACTGTTGTAAAGCGCATGAAGAAACTCCATGCGGATGGACTTTTGGAATCACTTGATTAGGAATCATTTGATACTTGCGAACCATGCCTCATGGGTATGACTGAAACTCTGTTCTCCGGAACAATGGAGCAATGTAATGACTTATTGGAAATAATACATATCTATGTATACGGTCCAGTGAGTGTTGAGGCATGCGGCACGTATCGTTATTTTCTAACCTTCACAGATGATTTGAGTAGGTATGGGTATATCTACTTGATGAAACACAAGTCTGAAACATTTGAAAAGTTCAAAGAATTTAGAGTGAAGTGGAGAATCATCATAACAAGAAAATAAAGTTTCTACGATCTGATCACAGAGGCGAATATTTGAGTTACGAGTTTGGCCTTCATTTAAGACAATGTGGAATTGTTTCACAACTCACGCCACCTGGAACACCACCGTGTAATGGTGTGTCCGAACGTCATAACCGTACTTTATTAGATATGGTGCATTCTATGATGTCTCTTACCGATTTGCCTTTATCATTTTGGGGTTATGCATTAGAGACATCCGCATTCACATTAAATAGGGCACCGTCTAAATCCGTTGAGACAACACCGTATGAACTTTGGTTTGGCAAGAAACCTAAGCTGTCGTTTCTTAAAGTTTGGGGATGTGATGCTTATGTCAAAAGGCTTCAGCCTGATAAGCTCGAACCCAAAGCAGAGAACTGGGTCTTCATAGGATACCCGAAAGAAACTATTGGGTATACCTTCTACCACAGATCCGAAGGAAAAATCTTTGTTGCTAAGAATGGGTCCTTTCTAGATAAGGAGTTTCTCTCGAAAGAAGTGAGTGGGAGGAAAGTAGAACTTGATGAGGTAGTTGTACCTACTCTCGAACTGGAAAGTAGTACATCAGAGAAAACCATTCCTGTGAGAGGAAGCAAATAATGATGATCATGAAACTTCAGATCAAGTTACTATTGGACCTCATAGGTCGACCAGAACACGTTCCGCACTAGAGTGGTATGGTAATCCTGTCCTCATGTTGTTGGACACCGACAAACCTATGAACTATGAAGAAGCTATGACAAGCCCAGATTCCGACAAATGGCTTGAGGCCATGAAATCTGAGATAGGATCCATGTATGAGAATGAAGTATGGACTTTGGTGGACTTGCCCGATGATCGGCAAGCCATTGAGAATATATGGATCTTAAGAGGAAGATGAACGCTGACAGTAATATCACTGTCTATAAAGCTCGACTTGTTGCAAAAGGTTTTCGACAAGTTCAAGGGGTTGACTACGATGAGACTTTCTCACCCGTAGCTTTGCTTAAGACTGTCCGAATCATGTTAGCAATAGCTGCATTTATGATTACGAAATCTGGAAAATGGACATCAAAACTGCATTCCTTAATGGGTTTCTTAATGAAGACTTGTATATGATGCAACCGGAAGGTTTTGTCCATCCTAAACGTGCTAACAAAGTGTGCAAGCTCCAGCGATCCATCTATGGACTGGTGCAAGCATCTCGGAGTTGGAATAAACACTTTGATGAGGTTATCAAAGCATTTGGTTTTATACATACTATTGGTGAAGCCTTTATTTACAATAAAGTGAGTGGGAGCTCTGTAGCATTTCTAATATTATATGTGGATGACATATTGCTGATTGGAAATGATATAGAATTTCTGGATAACATAAAAGGATACTTGAATAAGAATTTTTCTATGCAAGACCTCGGTGAAGCTGCTTACATATTGGGCATCAAGATCTATAGGGATAGATCAAGATGCTTAATAGGACTTTCACATAGCACATACTTTGATAAGATTTTGAAGAAGTTCAAAATGGATCAGTCCAAGAAGGGGTTCTTGCCTATTTTGCAAGGTGTGAAATTGAGTAAGACTCAAGCCCGACTATGGCAGAAGATAGAGAGAGAATGAAAGTCATTCCCTATGCCTGAGCCATAGGTTCTATAATGTATGCCATGTTGTGTATCAGACCTGATGTGTGCCTTGCCATAAGTTTGGCAGGGAGGTACCAAAGTAATCCAGGAGTGATCACTTGACAGCGGTGAAGAATATCCTGAAGTACCTGAAAAGGACCAAGGATATGTTTCTCAGTTGGAGGTGGCGAAGAGCTCATCGTAACGGGTTACGTTGATGCTAGCTTCAACACAGATCCGGATGACTCTAAGTCGCAAACCGGATACATATTTATATTGAATGGTGGAGCTGTCAGTTGGTGCAGTTCCAAGTAGAGCGTCATGGCGGGATCTACATGTGAAGCGGAGTACACAGCTACTTCGGAAGCAGCGGATGAAGGAGTTTGGATGAAGGAGTTCATAACCGGTTTAGGTGTAATACCCAGTTCATCGGGCCCAATGACAATCTTTTGTGACAACACTGGAGCAATTGCCTTAGCAAAGGAATCCAGGTTTCATAAGAGAACCAAACACATCAAGCAATGCTTCAACTCCATTCACGAATATGTCGAGGATGGAGGCATAGAAATTTGTAAAGTACACACGGATCTGAATGTAGCAGACCCGTTGACTAAACCTCTTATGCGAGCAAAACATGATCAGCACCAAGACTCCATGGGTGTTAGATTCATTACTATGTAATCTAGATTATTGACTCTAGTGCAAGTGGGAGACTGTTGGAAATATAACCAATAATAAAGTTATTATTATTATATTTCCTTATTCATAACAAAGGTTAATTATTTATGCTAGAATTGTATTGACCGGAAACTTAAATACATGTGTGGATACATAAACAAATACCATGTCCCTAGTAAGCGTTTACTAGACTAGCTCGTTGTTCAGAGATGGTTAAGGTTTCCTAACCCTAGACATGACTTGTCATTTTATAACGGGATCACATCATTAGGAGAATGATGTGATGGATAAGACCCAACCGTTAGCATAGCATATGATCATTCAATTTATTGCTACTGCTTTCTTAATGTCAAATGCATGTTTCTTCGACCATGACATCATGCAACTCCCAGACTCCGGAAGAATGCCTTGTGTGCCATCAAATGTCACAATGTAACTACGTGATCATAAAGGTGCTCTACAAGTATCTCCGAAGGTGTTTGTTGGGTTGGCATGGATCGAGACTGGGATTTGTCACTCCGTGTGATGGAGAGGTATCTCTGGGCCCTCTCGGTAATACAACATCACAAGAAGCTTGCAAGCAAAGTGACTAAGGCGTTAGTTACAGGATGATGTATTACGGAACGAGTAAAGAGACTTGCTAGTACCGAGATTGAACTAGGTAATGGAGATACCGACGATCGAATCTCGGGAAAGTAACATACCGACGGACAAAAGGAACTACGTATGTTGTCATAAAGGTTCGACCGATAAAGATCTTCGTAGAATATGTAGGAACCAATATGGGCATCCAGGTCCCGCTATTGGTTATTGACCGGAGAAGCGTATCGGTCATGTCTACATCATCCTCAAACCCGTAGGTTCCGCACGCTTAACGTGGTTTGACGATATAGTATTATATGAGTTATGTATGTTGGTGACCGAATGTTGTTCGAAGTCCTAGATGAGATCATGGACATGACGAGGAGCTCCGGAATAGTTCGGAGGTTCTTGTCTTCGGAAGGGTTCTGGAATTCACCGGAAGGTGTTTCAGATGTTTTCCGAAATGTTCGGGTACGAGAACACTTTATTTGGGCCAAGGGGTAAAGCCCACGGGGCTTTAGAAAGGTGCAAAAGGCAGTTTTGTGGAGGCCAAGGGGCTAGACGCCAGGGACCCTGGCGTCTGGGGCTAGACGCCAAGGACCCTAGCGTCTAGGTCCTAGAGTCCGAGAAGGACTCTTGCCTTGCGGGCTGAACCGACTTTGAGGAGGCTCTTTCTCCAAGAAACGACCCCAGGGCTCAACACATAAATAGAGGGGCATGGCTAATACCCGGGACACATCAAGATTCACCTAGCCGTGTGTCGGCAACCCCGTCCCCTCTAGTTTATCCTCCATCTAGTTTCCGTTGTGCTTGGCGAAGCCCTGCGGAGATTGTTCTTCAACACCACCGTCACCACACCGTCGTGTTGCCGAAACTCATCTACTACTTCGCCCCTCTTGCTGGATCAAGAAGGCAAGGACGTCATCGAGCTGAATGTGTGCTGAACATGGAGGTGCCGTACATTCGGTACTTGATCAGGACAGATCGTGAAGGTGTACGACTACATCAACCGCGTTGATAAACGTTTCCGCTTAGCGATCTTCAAGGGTATGAAGATGCTCTCCCCCTCTCATAACTATGCATCTCCATGGATAGATCTTGCGTGTGCATAGAATTTTTTTGTTTTCCATGCAAAGTAACCCAACAAGAAGAGATAATGAGATCATACGCTGCACCAAGATTCTTCAAAACCGCCCCAAGCGCTGTGCTCCCAACCAAGGATGCAACCACCCTAGCGCGTGCCGATCAAGCAATGAACAACAAGTTCAATGGCGGCGACACCCCCCAGACGTTTCTTACATCATCCAAGAACATGCAAGCACCAACCAGAGTGTTTGGTAATATCACCCTCCCCGACGATAACCCACATTAACGTCAGTTAGAGGAAGGATTGGAAGTACTGAAGACGGTGGTGGTACAATAGTAACGATACGCCGGGTCCAGGAGCCACACCGCAATCACAGGCGCACCTCAAATTTTGAGTTGTTTCCATAAGGCCAGGTGAATAAAATCTTTTCAGTTGTTGAGTTTTCAACAACAACTTTTCAATCAATCTTTCTAAGGGTGCTCTTTTCTAGTCTTGTTTGGCAATGTTGCTTTCTTCTCCGTTCATTTGATTCCAAGTATCTAGCTCTCTATCAATTGTTTCGGAAGCATCGTGTTGTTACCTTTCTTTCGGAGCCCTCCCTCCTCGTCCAAGTTCATGTTGTGTTCATTGCCTCTCTCTTTTCAACTGAAGTGGTGACGAAGTCAAATTCGGCAGATCTCGGGTAGGGGGTCCCGAGCTGGTACCCTTGGCACGATGGTAACATGATGAAGAAGGGAGACAATGTTTACCCAGGTTCAGGCCCTCTCGAAGAGGTAAAACCCTACGTCCCGATTTGTTGTATTGATTGTGGAGGGGGTACAAAGTACATGTTGATCTCCCTTGAGATCAAATGTGATTGTCTCTACCTCTACGGTCTAAACCCCTTGGCTTATATAGATGTCGGGCATACCTATGTTTACAGATATGTCGGTTGCATCTAGAGGTAAACATGCCGAAGATTGCATTTGTGCCTTAGAGTACGTGCCAAGGCTTCGGAAGATTCCATCTTGAATACGGCATGGGGCCTGGCGAATGTGGCCCACTGGTTGTTCGTTTGGGGGTCCTCGGCCCAGCCTATCTTGAGGATCTGATGTGGTTAGCACTCCCTATGCGGGACACCATTAGTAGCCGACATTGAGATGCCATATTTGTTTCCTTAATACTCATACCTAAATTGCATCCCTATGAACCTTGTTTATGATCAGTAATAAAGAGTGTGGTTAGACTAAAAAAACTTAATGATTATATGTGACCAAGGACTAGGTTATCTTGGGTCTCAACTTGTATCTGCACTCACCAGTTGATTGGCCCATACGGCCCACACCGACTTTTGAACTACAAACCCCACCAACGTGGCCGGCGCTTCCTCCGACCGCCACAACCGATCGTGAGAGGTATATCTCGCTCTTTGTGACACCGAACACCGTCTCATTTTTGGTGCTTCAGCTAGCCGGCCTACCTAATAAGGTGTGCTAGGTTTCTGGAGCAGATTTGGGCCATGTATTGATTCCAACCGGTTTTAGAAGCTTCCATGCTGATTTTTTTCCTTTTTATTTTTCGTGTGGTTTCTGTATCAGTTTCTCTCCTTTTTCTTTTTCTCCTTATTTTATTTTATTTTTTATTTTCTTCCCTTTTTAGAATACATGTTGACTTTTTTAAATATAAGTTGAACTTTTTTGCAGACATGCTGAATTTTTCTAGATACTGAACGGTTTTTGTATACATGTTGAACATTTTTTAGATAAATGTTGACCATGTTTACCCAAATACATATTGAACATTTGTCAAATGCACATTGATTTCTTTTTATATCGGAGAACATTTTCCAGATACATGTTCTTCATTTCTTGGAATACATATTGAACAATTTTCAAATGCACATTGAACATTTTTAAAATACACGGGAAGCTTTTTTTAACACATATGGAATATATCTCATAAATCTCATGAACATTGTTTTAAAGCGTCCAAACATTTGTTAAATGTTCATATTTAAAAAAAATACTCAAACATTTGTTTACATGTATAAAAATTGTTTTAAATGCAAAACTATAGAAACATGTGAATATTTTATAAATTTGATGATCTTTTTAATGATGTGAACACCTTTTACAAACTACGTTGACAAAATTTCAAATTTTTTCAACCAATTTTTAAAAATTTCAAGGATTTTGAACTTTTTTAATGTTATGAACAGTTTGTTTTTGAATTGTATGGACATTTTCTAAAAGTTGCGCACACAAATGTTTCAGGCTGCATAAACATGTTTTTAAATGCGCGATGAACACTTTTAAAATTTAAATAAGGTAATTTTTAGAACATATATATTTAAAATATTACGATATATAAACAAAAGTAAAAAAGAAAGCAAAAAGGAATAAAATTGGACGAACAAATCAGGAAAAGGAACAAAACGAAGGAAAGAAGATAAATCGAACAGCACAACCGCTACTTGGGCGGCCCACTATGAGGCTGCTTGAGGCGAGAACTGTACATCTATCTCTCGCTAAAAGATGCTCAAAAAAAAAAATCTCTCGCTAAAACCTCAAAAAAAAAAAATCTATCTCTCGGTTCGGGCGAGGCACATAAGCTCCCACGGCGGATGGTTCACATGAAACCTTTCGACTCCGTCAGACAATCTCATTCCTTCCGGATCCATCATTTGAACCGTGTCTTTGTGCATCCGCCCACCGTATCACCGATTTGAGCCACCAATGATGTGAATCGTGTGATGTGAATACTTACGCTCCCACGGCGGACGTTTCTGTGTGATGTGAATCGTGTGATAACCTGTGTGATGTACTTTTCCTGGATTGTTACTTCGGTAGTCAGTTTGGCACTTCAGTAGTACTAGTAGTGATTTACTCCTATTGAGCGACCGTTTTTTTCTGTTCATCTTGAACATGCACCGAAATGCGTGTTGTTTCGCATTGGAAGAAGGCGTTAAGATAACATGAAGCGTACAAAACCAACAAAAACTGAAACAAAAACAGGCTAGCCCAATAAACGGCCAAAGGAGTAAGGTAGAAGAACTGAAACTGTTGAGAAACACTCATTCGCAGACTGAATTTGTTATTGACCGATTTGGGCAGCACTTTTGCTGACTGAATCTGTTGTCGACTGATCACGGTGTAAATTCTGCTAATGTAGAATCATTATGTTTCATAAGATAAGAGTAGGCAAATAGTTTTCTTGCCAATGTAATGGCTCGGCTGGGATTTTTCATCCTAAAAGCAGGTGGGAGAGCATTGCTGCTGGAAATTTAGACGTGAGGCCTCAGAGGCCTGCATGTTAGCTGCTCCGAAAACAGTAGAAAAAACAGTTACCTTGCAAATGCATAAAGGCCAACGGAGCAGGGGGGCCTCGGCGTCCCCGACCTGCAGCGCTTCGGCAGAGCACTCCGGCTGCGCTGGCTATGGATCGCATGGCACCACCCGGAAAGGCCCTGGGTGGGGTCTGAGCTACCATGCGACCACGCGGACAGGGCCCTTTTCTCAGCATCGACTAAGGTAACGAACGGAGACGGGACGCGGGCATCTTTCTGGCTGTCGCCGTGGCTAGGGCATGGAACACTGTCGCAGCGTTTCCCCCAGCTCTTCAACCACTCTCGCCGCAAGCACAGAACAGTCCAGGAGGTAATGGAAGGTGACACCTGGATCCGTGATCTCGCACACGGGCAAAACCAACACCTCCTAGATGAGGTGCTAAGTTTGCACCGTCAGCTGCAGCGCTCGGGACAGCCTGCTCAACCAGGAGAGCTGGACGCCACCAGTTGGAAGCTTTCGAGCACGGGGACGTACTCGGCCAAATCTGCATATCGGGCGCAGTTCCAGGAAAGGATGGCCACCAACTTTGATCAACTCATCTGGAAGCCCTGGGCGCCAGGGAAGATCAAAATCTTTGCGTGGCTGCTGCTGCGGGATAGAGTTTGGTGCAATGACAAGCTGCAGAGGCGAGGATGGACGAATTGCACTTCTGCCAACTCTGTGTCAGAAACCTCGAGTCCTCGAGCCACCTGTTCTGGAATTGCCCAGAGTCCAGGCAGGTATGGAGCGAGCTCAGGCAATGACACGGCTGTTCCTCGCTCTCCCCCGCAGCATGCTGGAGCAGCGGCAACTCCACCAAGATCATCCAAAGCATCCTGGCACGCACTGACCCACCTCACCGGCAAGGCGCGCGGTCGATCTTGCTGCTGGCATGCTGGGAGATTTGGCAAGAAAGGAACCAATGCACTTTCCGTCGCAGCCTACCAAGTGTGAAAGAAATCATCAGGCACATCCAAGACGGCATCGAGCTATGGAGGATCACTGGAGCAACATGCATAGAGAGCCTCTTTGGGGAACCACCTTGAGAGAGTAGGAGATTTTCCTTTTCGTGCATTAGGGTCTGCGGCCGCCTGTGGCCAACCCTGCACTTGCGATCCTAGGATCTTCGCCCCACACTTGTTTTACCACTGCTTCCTGCTAAATCAATGAAAAGCCAGCGATTGCTGGATCTTTCAAAAAAAATGCATAAAGGGAGGGTTTTCTATTAAAAGGAGCAAGGAAGGATGGCTTATTTCGTGAAGTGTTAACAACTGATTCGGGCCGAGAGGTGGAATGAGCAGAGTGAGAATGGAACATTTCGCGGGGCCACTCTGACCAGTCTTCTGTTTGAGAGTCACCTCCGGCCAGCCCACTGCCATCTTTTGATTGAAACGGCGATCAGTCCACTAGTTTAATCACAGTGCTAGGGTTAACTTCTGGTTTAAGATCTGTGATTGATTACGCTTACGCCTTGTATTTGTTCAGCAAGCAAGTGTAGGATATCATTTATGTTGCACTAATAACTGAGCATGATAATTCAGGCATGTTTGTCAACCCATTTTGTGCCTTGCTAAGAATCATCTTCGCCGGGGGTTCAGCAAGCTATGGTGGGTGCAGAATGAGGTGTAGGAGTAGTACTACTCTGCTTGAGTTAATGCGAATTCTGACCTCTGAATGGCCCGAGGCGGACCAGTGTCCGTTCTGTATGGTCATGGCCATGGCAATGTTTGCTCGAAAGGTTGAAACCTACAAGTGCAGGTTTCAGTCAGATGGTACAGAGCATATTAACAGCGCTAGCTACTCCACCATAGAGAGAAAGATAGATAAAGAAAAGGAACGCCGCATGCGCACATGCAAATATATACTTCCTCCATTCCTAAATATTTGTCTTTTCAGAGATTCAAATGGACTACTACATACAGATGTATATAAACATATTTTAAAATGTAGATTCACTCATTTTGCTCCGTATGTAGCCATTTGTTGAAATCTCTAGAAAGACAAATATTTAGGAATGGAGGAAGTATAAGTCTTTGGAAATATTTCACTATGGACCACATACGAAGCAAAATGAGTGAATCTACACTCTAAAATACATCTATATACGTCCGTATGTGGTCTATAGTGAAATCTCTACAAAGACTTATATTTAGGAACGGAGGGAGTATATATATATGGCCGACAGAGATTGAATGCGTTAACTCTATGCCAACTTCATGGGCCGTGTTTTAACTGTGCTTTCTGCTCGTTATCATGCGCGCTTTCTTGCTCGATCTCCAGAACAAAATAAAATAAAATAAACGTATCTAAGCTGTATGCACGGTTCCTTATCAGTTTTCATCTCTGTTTCTGATTTGCTTTTCTTCCATAGAGAACCAAGACAAACTCGATCGAGGCGAGCACCATAACAATATCACATTACAATCTTAGCTAGGCTTGCAGTTACAGGAGAGAAGTACACATCGTGTCGCACTTCAAAATAAAAAAGGAAGCTGCCTAACTTATCCTACTGAGTCTAAGAAACAGCAACCGGAGAAAGAAAGCTGAAAAAAGGATGAAGAAAGTGCTCAACACCAAATCTGCAACAAACATACGATATCTCTTTACTAGGCATCTATGGCAGCATCACTTCTAAAGTCTACTCCTACATGTTACATCAAGCTCAAGAGGGATAGACGGGGTGAGTAGAGAAGAGAGGGTTGGTGTGTCGAAGAAGAGCGCGTGGCGAGGGAAAGTCTTGCAAGGTCAAGAACAACCGGAGAGGCGGTGCTTGTACTTTGTCAAGGTGTTTGAGAGGTGGGCGGCGAAGAAAGACGGCGACGGGAGGATGACGGTGGTGTAGACGAGCTCAGGGAGGATAGAGCCGGGCCGTGGATCAGCGGGACGCAGCGCCCTGGGAGGGTCTGTCCTTGAGCCAACGGAGTGGACGACGACGCCTGGCCTTGGAGGAAAGCCTCGGCAGACAGCCAGCCAAGAAGCCCCGGTTGGCGATGGCGTGCCGAGAGCAGGTGTGGCTCGGGCTCGGCATCTCGAGGCTAGAGGAGCGGAGAGGTGGGGAGGTATGCATGGACATCTTGGTGGGTGGGTGGTCGGAGGAAGAATGGCTCGCCAGGTAGACGCCCCTTATATAGCCCAAGGGCATAGCACTGTGAAGAGCTAGCCAAGGGTAGAGAGAGGGAGAGAGAGAGAAAGCAAAACGGTGGGAAAGGCTCTGGCGATGAAACATAGCCTTTATGGATGGCGCAGCGGAGGGGTTGGGTTGGGTTGGGTTAATTTGATGCCCCATGCGGCATCAGCACACAGCAGCAATGAAGAGGGGGATACTCATACACGGGTCACTGCGATGGATCTCTCTCGTCTCGTGTACTGCATGCATGTGCGTGCCAGGCTTGTGACCGATGGAGGCAGTCGGGGCGTGGTGATCACTGATCATGGCGAGAGGAGAGGGGAGCCTAGCTAAGCTAGATTTGGGAAAAGGAAGGAGCTCTGAGTCGCCTGCGCCCCGGCTTGCACCCTTTCGGCAACGGATGCACGCGGCGAGGCTAAGCCTGCGGCAGATACACCAACTCGGCGGTGGTATCTTGAATTCAGTGATCAACGTGGTGATCATGGCGACAGGCCGGCTCCTTCCTTTCCGAGTCCTGCGTCAAGCGCCTGCATGGGCTCCAACTCGATGGATCTCGGTGGCTCTACTACTTGTACACATCACACCACCTGCCTTCCTCCTCGACCACCAGATTAGTTTAGTTAACTGCTGGGGTACGTAATTGGCAGGGCGCTCTCAGTGGACGGGTAAAAAACTAGTCACATGACCGGCCGCCTGATCGGCCCAGTCAAGTCTGCCCATTGTCAACCTCAACTCCGTTAACCATCACCATTCACCAGCAGCGAGCAGCTCTTGATAGACGAGTGCATGCGGATATTCTTCCTTGTCGGTCACTGCACTTATTGTTAGGATCGACCGACTTGATGGGCGGTGGGTGTGGGTGGGTGACAATACGGTGGAGGCGAGGATGCGTGCATTGTTCCTGCACATGCAAACAGTGGCGCCACCATGCGCACCGCCGTTTACAGTTTTACTTTTACACATTTTATTTATTTACATCGCCTCGCCTCCTTTTCTTATGAACCTGCTCCTTGGCTCCTTTCCTTTTTGTTCTCTTCTCTCCACGCGTCTGAGAAGTACCGTGGCGTGCGGTGCGGCGTGCGCAGCTTGTCAAGTGAAGGGTCCATTCCGTTTCCATTACATGCGGCCCTGTCCTTTGGATATGGTATCCCAACAGTTTGCCTTCTTATGTTACTTCCTTCGTTTTCATAATGTAAAACGTTTTCTGACACTATATTAATGTAAAAAAAGTGGACGAAGGAAGTATTTTTTTTTATTTTTCAAAGCAAGGAGGCAGGTTGTGCATGCTTGCACCCGCGTGTTAGGGCATATTTGTGAATGGAGGGAGTATCTCTTTAAATCTGTTTGCTCACAAATTATCCACAGCAGTATCCTTCACTACGGTGTACTACTGAAATTGACCCACTGCCTTAAGCTGGTGTTTGGACTAGTCCGCTCTTCTGACAGGCTGCACTGTTCCATTGGCGCTTGAGATTGTGGGTGCTTTTGTCCTGTGTTCATCAAACGTAGTCACGGCAAAACTGTTAGCGATGCTTTCCTTTATGGCGGCCAAATAATTGGCTACAGTTGCCTCACACGCGGTCTTATTTGGACCGCATTTTATTCCACCACTGTACGTACCGCGGAATGAGTTGAGCTGCATTATTTTCGTGCGTGCAACTGTTTCATCCCGTACCACAGTATTCCTTTTCGTGTCATCAATAAGGCTATTATTGTAGGATGTATTTGGAATCAGGGCAAGGACAATGATTGCGTGCTTGTACATGCATGACTGTTAAACAGAGTGCCTTCACTTGCTGAACTCTGAATTTTTTTTTTGAAGCTATATCGAATCATCCCGACTTCTGGAGCATAAATTTGGGATTGGTTCAATGGTTTTGGTCCGATATTGATACGATTATTTCATATTCTTGTTTGTTAATTGTTGATCCGTGGGGGGAAAGTAGTTGGCTTTGAGACAGGTGCACTGTTTGTAGCAGCACACCAGCTCGACTGATCATTGCTCACGTATGGTCAACTGTGCTCACTACCTAGGCTAGTGGGTAGTAACACACGTGTGATGTGTGATGTGATGCAAAGCTTCATTTATTAGATTATAGACTCATATTATTTAGGTATATGTGATGTTACGGTAACTAGTTAAGTTACTTAATTTACCTGTCTTCTCGTTAACTCATTGCCACATAGACATATTTGCTGAGTTGGACCCGATGTTATTCTTGAAGTTACTCCCACTATGGCCAGTCTTAGGCCTAGTTCTTTTCGTGCGGAATTCCGCGGAATCAAGACCCTGGAAAACTCTCCTAGAATCTGCTTCCGGCAGAATCTTCTGTCGAGTTCTTTTCTAAGATTGTAGTTTGAGATTGTGGATTGAGTTGTGTGCTGAAATCTCTGTACTACCCTTAGACAGGAAATGTTTGATGAATTGTTAACACTGTTGTTTCAAACATTTTAGCTAAAAAGAAAAAGAACGGTAGGATGAGAAAGAGGATGGCTCGAAGTGGACTTGCGGTCGCCGTGCAGCTTCAGGAAGGAAGGGAGGCGTCAACTGCAGTTGGTGTAGAGGGGTGCGGGCAGCTTCGAGCATCCTGCGGGGGCAGAGGGACGACGGAGGAGGAGGGGCTACAACGGAAAACGGGGCCGGCGGCGATGTGGACCGGGACGGTGAGGCGCGACCGGTGACGACACTCAAACCCTAGCGCTCGGTGCGTGTCGTCGGGTGGAGTTTCCCTCGATGCGAAACTGTTGGGCATCGAACGCAAACACTCGTTTTCTTCTGTACGAAGTGGGGTGGCTCGGTGGCATTCTGGTCATAATAACGTGCCGTAATAGGGGTAATCTTTTAACTCTGAACAATTTTCTTTTGGGGGACTCTCCAAAATTCCGAGATTCTGAGAAAATTCAAGTTTTGGGGAGATTTTGGATTGCACTAGGATTCTAGAAAATTCTCTCAAGATTTTGGTCAGGCAATCGAGTTCTTTTCGCTCAAGATTTTCCAGACCGAGATTCTTCATAATCTGCTCAAAAGAACCGGGGCTTAGTCTTTTCCCCAGTTGCCGCCACGCTATTGCTATCTCATTCTTTTCCCCCGTTGCCGCCATGCTACTGCTATCTCATTCTCTGTTCCGCTCAACTGTGCCTTATCATCTATTAGTAGATGGTACAACAAAGAATGTCACTAATTCATCTCTAGAGATGACAACCTTCCGTGTATCAGGGCACCTCCGACTCTGACCCGCAAAACGGACATTGAATCCATTTGTGGACCTCAAGGACTAGTCCACGGACATGGACGCGGGTGCCAGCCATCCAAAGCTATCCGCATACATCTGACTTTAAATTTTCTTTAAGCCTGCACGCTCAAATAGCTGCATATATAGTCTAGAATAATTCAAATGTTCAAATGCAGCATTAGAGCATCTCAAGGCGGACCTGCAAACTGCCCGCATCCGTCCGGACCGTGCTATCCAAACTGAGAAAGCCATCCATCGCGGGCCTGTATCAGTCCGCGGGGTGGTCCGGACGTGAGATCTCCCGCAAATTAGAGACAAATTGGGGGAGGTTTGCGGGAGTACGGACACTCAATATGTAGGACCGCAACACCCCCAGCACACCCAATTCCTCCTCCCGGTCCCATTTCCTTCCACTCTGCCCTTAATTCTAATTTTAAAAAGTTCGAATATTACACTCCAACATTATTGTCCACTTTAATCGCCCACAGATACTCAATCAGATCTTCCTTCGGTTGCTCGTGAGTTGCTCGATGATGAATTTATTGATGCATTTGAACAACTCTTCAAATGTGGCAGAATTCTGGTATGGAAGTTCGATAGGATCACCCATGTTTTCAAATTCAAGACCTGCAGCAGCATCCTCACCCTCATCCTCCACGATCATGTTGTGCATGATCACACAACAGGTCATCACCCCCCACAAGGTTTTCGGATCTCATTGTTTAGCAAGTCCACGAACAACTGTAAAACGTGCCCGCAGAACTCTTTCTAGACGCTTCCTGTCTTTGAGAAAAGTGGGACTTTTTCTAGCCAACTGAGTTAGAGATGGTGTTGACAAAGTTAGCCCACCGTGGATAGATACCGTCAACAAGATAGTAGTCCACCTTATACTCATGCCCATTGATACTATAGCGACAAGGAGGAGTTTTTCCTTCAATTGGCCTAGCAAACAATGGTGATCCATGTAGCACATTGATGTCATTGTGAGCCCCGCGCATGCCAAAGAAAGCGCGCGAAATTGAAAAATCATGTGATGCAACTACTTCAAGAATGATGGTGGGCTTCTTAACATGATCTGACATTGCCCTTGTAAGGCCAACTCCAACGCACGCCCCCATCCGGTTTGGGTGTGTCCATTTTAGCACAAACAGATACACGACACGACCAAACGCGCGACCACATCCGGAAAAAATGTCCATTTCTGGTGCGTCCGGACCCATCCGGGGCGCAAATTTGATCGGGCTTTGCGGTCAAACAAACACAGAATGGACACACGCATGTCTTCTCAACGTCCACCTAGGGCCCACGTGTCGGCTATCCAATTACCTCCCATCGAGCCCATTTAACCCACACGAGTGGATGAGCCTGCCAGCCAGTCACCCAGCCGCCTCTGGCCGCGTCGTTTTTTATGGTGAAGCTATGGACTAGCCGGTCCACTTCGACTTCCCCATCCCATCCCCACACAATTGCTCCCTCCTTGACTGACACCAGTCCCTAGTCACGTGGCCCCACCCCGATCATCGTCGGCCGTCGCGATGGGCTTCAGGAAGTGGGTGTCGGGCAAGAAAGGCAAGAACGACCATGAGGCAGGCTCATCGTCTGCTTCGTCTGGAAGCGTGATGATAACCCACAAGTATAGGGGTTTGCAACAGTTTTTGAGGGTAGAGTATTCAACCCAAATTTATTGATTCGACACAAGGGGAGCCAAAGAATATTCTCAAGTATTAGCAGCTGAGTTATCAATTCACCACACGTGGAAGACCTAATATCTGCAGCAAAGTAGTATGGAAGTAATGGTAACGGTGGCAAAAGTAACAGCAGCAGTTTTGTAGCGATTGCAACAACAGTAGCAACGAAAGTAACTTAGCAAAGATCAATATGTGAAAAGCTCGTAGGCAATGAATCAGCAATGATAATTGTCGAATGATATTCACGATGTAGCAGTTATAACCTAGGGTGACAAAGAACTGGCTTCAATTCATCAATATAACATAGGCATGTATTCTGTATATAGTCATACGTGCTTATGGAAAAGAACTTGCATGCCATATTTTGTCCTACCCTCCCGTGGCAGCGGGGTCCTAATGGAAACTAAGTGATATTAAGCACTCCTTTTAATAGAGAACCGGAACAAAACATTAGCACTCAGTGAATACATGAACTCCTCAAACTATGGTAATCATAAAAAATAATCCCAATTATTGTCACCTTGGGGTATGCAGATCATAACTCGTAATGGGTGTCTACAACTTGCAAGATCGGATCAAGAACACACATATATTCATGGAAACATAAAGGGTTTAGATATGAATTCATGGTACTCGGGCCCTAGTGACAAGAATTAAGCATAGCAAAGTCGTAGCAACATCAATCTCAGAACATAGTGGATACTAGGGATCGAACCCTAACAAAATTAACTCGATTACATGATAAATCTCATCCAACCCATTACCGTCCAGCAAGCCTACGATGGAGTTACTCACTCCTGGCGGTGAGCATCATGGAATTGGCGATGGAGGAAGGTTGACGATGATGATGGCGACAGATTCCCCTCTCCGAAGCCGAAAACAGACTCCAGATCAACCCTCCCGAGGAAGAACGGGAGGCGGTGGCGGCTCTGTATCATAAAACACGATGATTCCTTCTCTTCAATTTTTTTCTCCCTTAAAGTGAATATATATAGCATTGGAATTAGGGTCAGAGGAGCCCCAGGGGGCCCACAAGCCACCTAGGCGCGCCCCAGGGGGGTGCCCCCCAGGCTTGTGGCCAATGGGTGGATCCCCTCTGGTTGATTCTTTCGCCAGTATTTTTTATTAATTCCAAAAATATTCTCTATAAATTTTCAGGTCAATCCAAGAACTTTTATTTCAGCACAAAAATAACACCATGGCAATTCTGCTGAAAACAACGTCAGTCTGGGTTAGTTCCATTCAAATCATGCAAATTAGAGTCCAAAATAAGGGCAAAATAGTTTGGAAAAGTATATACGATGGAGACATATCAACTCCCCCAAGCTTAACCCATTGCTTGTCCTCAAGCAATTCAGTTGACAAACTGAAAGTGATAAAAAAAACTTTTACAAATTCTGTTTGATCTTGTTATTGCAAATATGTCTAACTGATGTTCAGGTTTTCAGCAAAGGCTATGAACTAACCATATTCACAATAACATTTAGGTCTCACATTTACTCATATCAATGGCATAATCAACTAACGAGCAATAAAATAAATCTCGGATGACAACACTTTTTCAAAACAATATTGATATAATATGACAAAGTGGTATCTCACTAGCCCTTTCTGACACCGCAAAACATAAATGCAGAGCACCCTTGAAGATCAAGGACTGACTAGACATTATTATTCATGACAAAAGAGATCCAATTACACTCATACTCAATATCAATTAATAGCAAAGCATGCAAATGACAGAGATGCTCTCTAGATGGTGCTTTTTATAAGAGGATGATGACTCAACAATAAAAGTAAATAGATAGGCCCTTCGCAGAGGGAAGCATATATTTGGAGAGGTGCCAGAGGTCGGGCTTTTAAACAGAGATAAATATAATTTTGAGCGACATGCTTTCATTGTCAACGCAACAACCAAGAGTTCTCAATATCTTCCATGCTAAATACATTATAGGCGGTTCCCAAACAGAATGGTAAAGTTTTTACCCCCCTCCACCAACAAGCACACTCCATGGCTGATCCGAAACAACGGGTACCGTCCATACCAACAACTCCTGGGGGAGTTTTGTTTGAAATTATATTTCGATTTGATTTCGAGCATGGAACTGGGCATCCCGATTACCAGCCACTCTCTCATGAATGACAAGTGAATAAACACTCATCGTGAGAATAACCCACCTAGCATGGAAGATACTTATAGCCCCCAGTCGCTACATGAGCGATTCGGGCATACAAAACAGATTATTATTTGAAGGTTTGGAGTTTGGCACATGCATATTTGCTTGGAACGGCAGGTAAATACCGCATATAGGTAGGTATGATGGACTCATATGAAACAACTTTGGGTTTAAGGAAGTGGATGCACAAGCAGTATTCCTACTTAGTACAAGTGAAGGCTAGCAAAAGATTGAGGAGCGACCAACTAGAGAGCGATAACGGCCATAAACATGCATTGAGATTAATCAACATTGAGTGCAAGCATGAGTAGGATATAAATCACCATGAACATAAATATCATGGAGGCTATGTTGATTTTGTTTCAACTACATGCGTGAACATGTGCCATGCCAAGCCACTTGAATCATTTAAAGGAGAATACCATCCTATCATACTACATCATACCCATTTTAAAATGCATGTTGGCTCTCAAGACAAACCATTATACGCTCCTAGCTAATTAAGCATGGCATGAGTAACTATAATATCTAATTGTCATTGCAAACATGTTTAATTCATAATGAGCTGAATCAAGAGCGATGAGCTAACCATATTTACGAAAATAGAATTGGTTGAGTTCGTACCAGCTTTTCTCCATCTCAATCATTTCATTATATATCATCATTATTTGCCTTTCACTTGCATGACCAAACGGTGTAAATAATAATAATAGTGCACGTGCTTTGGACTAAGCTGGAATCTGCAAACATTTATTCAAAGGAGAAGACAAAGTAATATGGGCTCTTTGTTAGATCAACAATAATGCATATGAGAGCCACTCAACATTTTCATCGTGGTATTCTCCTTATGACCCAAAGAAAAAAGAAAAATAATTTCAAAGAAACATACTGAAATGTTTTTGGAGTTTTTGTTTTTCTAAAGAAAGCAAAAACAAGAAAAACTATTTACACGGGAAAGCTCCCAACAAGCAAAATAAGAACAAGAAATCTTTTTGGGTTTTCTTTTAATACTACTACTAATCAAACTAGAAAGTAAAATAAATGAACTAGAACTAATTTTTTGGATTTTCCCAAAGTTTTTCAAACACACAAGAAGAAAGCAAGAAAAATAAACTAACATGGATAATACAATGAAAAAATATGAACACCAACAACTGGAATAAGTGTGTGAACATGAATGTAATGTCAGTGAGAAATATGTACTCCCCCAAGCTTTGGCTTTCGGCCAAAGTTGGTCTAGTCCCATGGATCAAAGTGGCCCTCTCCTGGGTACTAAGGAGGATCCTAAGGGTTCCACTGGTTGGCGAGCTCCTGTGGCTCCCACTCATAAATATACTCCTTACATGAATCAGGCGATGGTGCTGGCTCCAGAACTGGGGATCGAATCCGCTCCCAGTTTGCAAAAATGTCATCGGGGAAAATAATGTACCTACCTAAATGAATACCGAACAAAGAATATGCAGGCTTAGTAATAATCTGACAAGTACCCTAACTGAATACTAAATTGTATAGGAGCCTCCTATCATCGTCCTTGGCAATAAAACCATGTGCTACCATACTATCATAGTCTAGATATTTAACGGGCAGCAACATCTCATCTTTCTCATCGTGCCTAATAGGTATCTCAAAATGTTTAGCAACGCGGGAGGCATAGATACCTCCAAAGATAGTTCCCTTCGAACGGTTCGTGTTCAATCGCTGAGCAATAATAGCGCCCAAACTAAAAGTTCTATCACGGTGTAAAGCATGGTACAAAACAGCAAGGTCAGGGGCACTAAGGCCTCCACTCTTCCCACGACCAATCAAACATCTCCCAGCAAATAATGAGTAATAGCGTAAAATAGGAAAAATGTTAGCTAGCCACTCTCACTTTCGACACCCCTCTCTCTTCTCCCACAGTAGTCTCAGCAATAAAATCCTCAACATCCCTAGGACATGGGTCGCAAACACCACCCTCATAGGGTATTTTGCAAACATCGCAAACATCATAAAGTTACATTTCCTTAGGCTCATTATATAAATGAAATTATACCATGGGTGGATTATTCTTAGGATAAAAGTGAAAGTTTTGCACAAAGGTATTAGTAAAAGGTATTGATTACACTTATCTTGGAGGAAGGCAGTGAGGCCGACATTCTCCGCCAGATAATAGAAATCATCATAAATTCCGGCTGCCCTCAGGAATGCATCACTTGGCCACTCACATGGCCGAACCTCCACGAAGCGAGGAAGGTTGTACTTGGGCTGCTTCTTCTCCTCATTTTCATTTTCATTTGAACACTGGCTTGAAGAACCGCTTAACCATTTCTTCACGATCCCTTTTTTCTCTGAAATTTTCTGAAATTTTTAGTGACTCAAAAATAAAGTGAACCAAACTCAACATAACTAATAGGAACTACCCCTACAAGCATCTAGAAGCTATATCATTCAACAAACTACTTTGCACCATATACATTTGACATGAAAGCTCAAGAACAAGGTCATCGCAGTAGCAAAAAATTGGAATATATAAAGCACTAGAACGAAAACTAATTGGACCATTGGAGGAGTCACATATCGATGAACAATCCCCCAAAACAGTTTTGCAAATGGAGCTTTGAGCTAGGAGATCAAAAATGGCAACAAACTGTGCTAGAAAACGGGCTTGGGCAATGCTGGGATTTTCTCTAGAGGAAGACGAAGTGAATGGGTGCTGGAATAAGTGAGGGGGAGCCACGTGGGACCCACAAGCCACTTAGGCACGCCCAGGGGATGGGCGCGCCCTGTGGCCTTGTGTCCCACTGGTGCATCCCCTGGTGTGTTCTCAGTGCCAAAAATTCTCAAATATTCTAGAAAAAATAATGCTAAATTTTCAGGGCATTTAGAGAACTTCTATTTTCTGGTCATTTTTTATTGCATGGATGTAACGCCCGGATAATTATGCTACAGTGAACCCATGCTAATGATGCCAAGTCACCTCTGTTAGTGTTGCTAACCTCACGCTAGATCAAAACGTTTCAAATTCAAATTTGAATTCTTAACAAACATAAAAAAATTACAAACATTAAAACTAAAATATTCGGCGCGTGCCAGTTAATGCCTAGGTAATTATGATGAAGGAACCATGCTTTTATAAAAAGCCTAAATACTTAAAATGAATTAAAACAGAAAAGAAAAATAAGTAAAAAGAAAAAGACAAAAACAAAAAAAGAAAGAAAAGGAAACCCCCTCCTCCACTGGTCCATGGCCCAGCAGGCCAGCAGGCCGCCAGGCCGGCCTAGCCGCGCCCCACACCCTCCCCCATATCCCCCACTAGGGGGAAACCCTAGACCGAACCCCCCCCCCCCCCGCCCCCACCCCACCCCACGTTCGCCCCCTCCCCGATCCAGATCGGGATCGGGGGAACGGACTCCATGGCACCCCGACCTTGTCGACGATACCCGCCGCCTCGATGCCGCCAGGAACGCCTCCGCCTCCGTCACCCCGTCGCCGGCCGGATCGCTGCCTCGCTGTCCTCTTCGTCGTCCACCTCGCCCCGTTCTCCATCCTGAGCACCGCTGCCCCGTACCCTACAACTCCCCGTGAGCTCCCCCTCTCCTCTCACGGTCACCGCTGCGCCTCGCTCATCCCGCACGGCCTCGTCCACAACTCTTCGAACCCACGGTGTTGCTCCCCTATGCCAGCCCGCGCTCGTCGCCGTGCCACAGCACCGCTCCGCCCACTTCGCTCGCTCCTGCTGTGCTCTGCCCCGCCGAGCTCCGCGCCCGTGACCTCCTAGACGCGCCTGGCAGTGCTGAAGCGCGCGCGCGCCCCGCTGCTCGCTGCCGCCCTGCTGCGCTCCTCGTCGCTAGGCCGCGCCCGTCCCGCTTTCCCTCTCGGGTCTCAGCGTGATGCTTCCCCTGCTCACCGGTGCCGCCCCCTCCGCCTTGCTCACCGCCTCTGCTGCTAGCGCAGCTGCCGCCGCCTGAGCTCCCGCTCGCAGCTACCACGGCCCCGGCCGCACTTGCTCGACCACGCGTGCCCCCCCCCCCCCCCCCACACAGCCCCTGCCCTACGCCTGCGTCCCCGTCCTGGCCCCGCCGGTCTGCCTTCCTCCGCCGCGCCTACCGCTAAATTCGGTGCCCCATTGCGCCCCGTTGGCCTTCGCCGCGCTCCCTTGGGCATGCACCTGCTCAGGCTGCGCCCGTAGCCTAAACCGCTAAGGCCCCCTAGCCACTGACAGGGGGCCCACGCCCCAGAACTTTTATAAATAAAAAAGATTTAAATATATAAATAATAATGAATAAAGAATTAATTAATTAACTTAATTAAACTTGATTAATCCTGCTCAATTAAACCGTAGCTCGGATGAAAATACTTTGTACATGAAAGTTGCTCAGAACGACGAGACGATTCCAAATACACAGTCCGTTCGTCCGCCACACATCCCTAGCATAGCGAACATGCAACAATCCACCTCCGATTCACATATTTATTGTTTCTCCCCCCTCTTCTCTCCGGTAGACTACGAGACTGACGCCGCTGCTGCCCCGATCGACTACGGAGTTGACGACCCCTCCTTCTTGCCAGAGCAACCAGGCAAGCCCCCCTTGATTACCCGATATCGCCTATTCCTTCTCTCTACTGCTTGCATTAGAGTAGTGTAGCATGTTACTGCTTTCGGTTAATCCTATTCTGCGACATAGCCTGTCTTTGCTACTACTGTTGTTACCTTTACCTGCAAGCCTAAATGCTTAGTATAGGGAAGTTTATCTATTCGAATAGCTGTGTCCCTCGGTAAAAGGACGACCCGGAGTTGTACCTCAACCTTATGAAAACTAGAACCGGATACTTAATAAAACACACCCAGGCGAGTTCCAGAGACAACCCGGTGATCACTTTCCCACAGGGCTACGAGTGGAGGATCGCCGGGTAGGATTATGCTATGCGATGATACTTGGTGAACTTACCATCTACTCTCTTCTACATGCTGCAAGATGGAGGCTGCCAGAAGCGTAGTCTTTGATAGGACTAGCTATCCCCCTCTTATTCTGGCATTCTGCAGTTCAGTCCATCGATATTTCCCCTTTACACAGATACCCATGCATATGTAGTGTAGATCCTTGCTTGCGAGTACTTTGGATGAGTACTTGATGTCTACTACGCAACCTTGTTCTTGTAGACGTTGTTGGGCCTCCAAGTGCAGAGGTTTGTAGGACAGTAGCAAATTTCCCTCAAGTGGATGACCTAAGGTTATCAATCCGTGGGAGGCGTAGGATGAAGATGGTCTCTCTCAAACAACCCTACGACCAAATAACAAAGAGTCTCTTGTGTCCCCAACACACCCAGTACAATGGTAAATTGTATAGGTGCACTAGTTCGGCGAAGAGATGGTGATACAAGTGCAATATGGATGGTAGATATAGGTTTTTGTAATCTGAACATATAGATACAGCAAGGTAGTAGGTGGTAAAAGTGAGCGAAAACGGTATTGCAATGCTTTGAAACAAGGCTTAGGGTTCATACTTTCACTAGTGCAAGTTCTCTCAACAATAATAACATAATTGGATCATATAACTATCCCTCAACATGAAACAAAGAGTCACTCCAAAGTCACTAATAGCGGATAACAAACAAAGAGATTATTGTAGGGTACGAAACCACCTCAAAGTTATTCTTTCCGATCAATCCATTGGGCTATTCCTACAAGTGTCACAAACATCCCTAGAGTTCATAGTAAAATAACACCTTAAGACACAAATCAACCAAGACCCTAATGTCACCTAGATACTCCAATGTCACCTCAAGTATACGCGGGTATGATTATACGATATATGCATCACACAATCTTAGATTCATCTATTCAAACCAACACAAAGAACTTCAAAGAGTGCCCCAAAGTTTCTACTGGAGAGTCAAGACAAAAACGTGTGCCAACCCCTATGCATAGATTCCCAAGGTCATGGAACCCACAAGTTGATCACCAAAACATACATCAAGTGAATCAATAGAATACCCCATTGTCACCACGGGTATCCCACGCAAGACATACATCAAGTGTTCTCAAATCCTTAAAGACTCAATCCGATAAGATAACTTCAAATGGGAAAACTAAATCCATTAGAAGAGAGTAGAGGGGGAGAAACATCATAAGATCCAACTATACTATCAAAGCTCGCGGTGCATCAAGATCGTGCCATATCAAGAACACAAGAGAGAGAGAGATCAAACACATAGCTACTGGTACACACCCTCAGCCCTAAGGGTGAACTAGTCCCTCCTCATCATGGAGAGCGTCGAGATGATGAAGATGGCCACCGGTGATGGATCCCCCCTCTGACAGGGTGCTGGAACAGGGTCCCAATTGGTTTTTGGTGGCTACAGAGGCTTGCGGTGGCGGAACTCCCGATCTAGGTACAGGAGAGGTTGGTGTCGAGAACAAGTCAGGGGACTCCACGGAGAGTCCACGAGGTAGGGGGGCATGCTCTAGGGGGCGCCCTCCACCCTCATGGGGCCCACGGGACTCCCCTCCAGTAACTCTTCATTCCAGTATTTTTTATATTTTCCAGAAAAAAATCTCCGTTGATTTTCAGCGCATTCCGAGAACTTTTATTTCTGCACAAAAACAACACCACGGTAGTTCTGCTGAAAACATCGTCAGTCTATGTTAGTTCTAACCAAATCATACCAAAATCATGTAAAAATATTATAAACATGGCATGAATACATCAAAAATTATAGATACCTTGGAGACGTATCAGTACTCACGGTTGATTTGCTCCCTCTTTTCCCCCTTACCATTTATCTCCGACGTTGCAACTAGATGTTGGAGCCCAGGAGCTAGACACCACCGTCGATGACGACCCCTACTACACCGAGGGTGCCTACTACTACATTCAGGCTGCCGATGACCAGGAGTAGTTTAGGAGGATTCTAGGCAGGAGGCCTATGTCTCTTTCGATATGTATCCCAGTTTGTGCTCCATCTTATGGCAACTTGTTTAACTTATGTCTGTTCTTAGATATTGTTGTTTCCGCTCTCATTTATGTTCGAGCACTTTTATTCGAGCCCTCGAGGCCCCTGTCTTGTAATATGATGCTTTTATGACTTTTTTTTTACTTTTAGAGTTGTGTTGTAATATCTTCCTGTGAGACCCTGATCTTGATCGTACACGTTTGCGTGCATGATTAGTGTACGATTGAATCGGGGGCGTCGCAACGGATAATTCCGAAAACAGAAAGATAACAATATTTTTGCTTTATTTATTCTAAATAACAGAAAGTAAAAGGGAGGTACATAAAGTTGTGTTTACTAAATTGATCCATCTCATGCCCATCAAAAGGAATCCATTAACGAGGTTGATCAAGTCTTATTAACAAACTTCTTCCGAGTGACATGAAACGGGAGAATCTTCGTATAACACTAGGTTACCTCAACGGGGATATGCATGTCCCCAACAATAAGAATATCATATTTATTTTTAGGAATAGGAAATTTTAAACCTCCAATAACAATTGTTGGAATTTCTCCAATAGAGTTGATACTATTCACTTGAGACTGTTTCTTCGGGAAGTGTACCGTATGCTCATTATCATTAACATGAAAAATGGCATTGCCCTTGTTGCAATCAACGACAGCTCCTGCAGTATTCAAAAAGGGTCTACCAAGGATGATCGAGATACTGTCGTCCTCGAGTATATCAAGAATAACAAAGTCCGTTAAAATAGTAACATTTGCAACTATGACAGGTACATCATCACAAACACCGATGGGTATTGCAGTTGATTTATCGCCCATTTGCGAAGAGATTTCAGTTGGTGTCAACTTATTCAAATCAATTCTTCGATACAAAGAGAAAGGCATAACACTAACACCGGCTCCCAAATCACATAAAACATTTTTAACATAGTTTCTTTTAATGGGGCATGGTATAGTTGGTATTCCCGCGTCTCCTAGTTTCTTAGGTATTCAACCCTCAAATGTATAATTAGCAAGCATGGTGGACATTTCAGCTTCTAGTCTCTTTCTTTTATTCGTAACAATATCTTTCATATACTTAGCATAAGGAGACATTTTCATAATATCAGTCAAACGCATACGCAAAAGACAGGTCTAAACATTTCAACAAAGCGATCAAAATCCTCATTATCTTTTTCTTGGATGGTTTAGGAGGAAAGGGCATGGGTTTCTGTTTCCTAGCAATGAATTCTCTTTTATCATATCTTTTATTCTTGGATTGTGGGTTATCAAGAACAACAACAGGTTCTATCTCCGCATCATTACCATTACTAGGTTGAGCATCAACATGAACATCATCATTAATATTATGACTAGGTTCATGTGCATCACCGAATTGTGTTTCAGCATCAGAAATAGAAATATTATTTGGATTCTCAGGTGTGTCTATAGTAGGTTCACTAGAAGCATGCAAAGTCCTATCATTTTTCTTTTTAGATAAAGTAGGTGCGTCAACATTAATTCTCTGAGAGTCTTGTTCTACTCTCTTAGGATGATCCTCAGGATACAAAGGTTCCTGAGTTATTTTACCACCTCTAGTCATAACTCTAACAGCATCATCATTGTTCTTATTATTCAGCTCATTCAACAAATCATTTTGTGCCTTGAGAACTTGGTCTACTTGAGTTTTAACCATGGAAGCATGCATACTAATAATCTTGAGATCATTAACACTTCTACACATATAGTCACCCAAGAAATCAAGCATATAAGCATTATGTTTCAATTTTCTACTAACATAAGCATTGAAATTTTCTTGTTTAACAATAAAGTTATCAAATTCAACCATCCATTAACTAGCAGATTTATTATGAGGAATATCACCTTCATCAAATCTATAGAGAGAATTTACCTGTACTACCTGTGTTGGGTTATCAAGACCATGTACTTCCTCAATAGGTGGTAAATTCTTAACATCTTCAGCTTTTATACCTTTTTCTTTCATAGATTTCTTTGCCTCTTGCATATCTTCAGGACTGAGAAATAGAATACCTCTTTTTCGGAGTTGGCTTAGGAGCGTTCAAGAAGAGTTCAATCATTATCATTACTCAATATATTATTCAATAATACTTCAGCTTGTTCCACAGTTCATTCCCTGAAAACACAACCAGCACAACTATCTAGGTGGTCCCTAGAAGCATCGCTTAGTCCATTATAGAAGATATCAAGTATTTCATTTTTATTGAGAGTATAATCAGGCAAAGCATTAAGTAATTGGAGAAGCCTCCCCCAAGCTTGTGGGAGACTCTCTTCTTCAATTTGCACAAAGTTAAATATCTCCTGTTAAGCAGCTTACTTTTTATGGGCAGGAAAATATTTTTCAGAGATGTAATATATCATATCCCGGGGACTATGCACACAACTAGGAGCAAGAGAATTAAAACATATCTTAGCATCACCCTGTAAGGAGAAAGAAAACAACTTGAGAACATAGTAATAAAGATTTTTTCCTCATGAGCAAATAGGGTGGCTATATCATTCAGTTTAGTAAGATGTGCCACACCAGTTTCAGATTCATAACCATGAAAAGGATCAGATTCAACCAAAGTAATTAACTTAGAATCGATAGAGAATTCATAATCCTTATCAGTAACAAAGATAGGTGAAGTAGCAAACTTAGGATCATATTGCATTCTAGAATTCAAAGATTTTTTTTCCACTTGCATAATAATTTCTTAAGACCATCTCTGTCCTCACAAGCAAGAAAGTCCCTAGGTACCTCTCCTTCCATAACATAACCCTCCGACATAACAGGCAATGCATATCTAGGTGAGATAGGTTAGCAGGTGTTTCAAAGTGTTTAGTTTCAATGATTTCATCAGTTTCAGAAATATCATTAGTTTTAGCATTCTCAATATCTTTAGGTCTAGCAAGTTGTTCATCAAGAAATTCACCTAGTGGCAGAGTGTTATCAAGCAAAGCAGTAGTATCATCATAAGCATCATGCATGGCAGAAGTAACATCAACAATTACTTGCGACATATCAGAATGAATAGCAGGTGTAGGTGTCACAAGCTTACTCAAAACAGAAGGTGAATCAAGTGCAGAGCTAGATGACAGTTCCTTACCTCCCCTCGTAGTAGAGGGAAAAATCTTGGTTTTGTTGTCTTCCAGATTCCTCATAGTAATCAACAGATATAAATCCCAAGTGACTCAGAAAATAGAGCTATGCTCCCCGGCAACGGCGCCAGAAAAAGGTCTTGATAACCCACAAGTATAAGGGATTGCAACCGTTTTCGAGGGTAGAGTATTCAACCCAAATTTATTGATTCGACACAAGGGGAGCCAAAGAATATTCTCAAGTATTAGCAGCTGAGTTGTCAATTCAACTACACCTGAAAGACTTAATATCTGCAGCAAATTATTTAGTAGCAAAGTAGTATGGAAGTAACGGTAACGGTGGCAAAAGTAACAGTAGCAGTTTTGTAGCAATTGTAACAGCAATTGCAACGAAACTAACTTAGCAAAGATCAATATGTAATCATCATGTAGCAGTTATAACCTAGGGTGACACAGAACAGGCTCCAATTCATCAATATAATGTAGGCATGTATTCCGTATATAGTCTTACGTGCTTATGGAAAAGAACTTGCATGACATCTTTTGTCCTACCCTCCCATGGCAGCGGGGTCCTAATGGAAACTAAGGGATATTAAGGCCTCCTTTTAATAGAGAATCAGAAATCCCAATTATTGTCACCTTGGGGTATGCGGATCATAAGTCGTAAGAGGTGTCTACAACTTGCAAGATCGGATCAAGAACCCAAATATATTCATGGAGACATAAAGGGTTCAGATCTGAATTCATGGCACTCGGGCCCTAGGACAAGCATTAAGCATAACAAAGTCGTAGCAACATCAACCTCAGAACATAGTGGATACTAGGGATCAAACCCTAACAAAACTAAATTGATTACATGATAAATCTCATCCAACCCATCACCGTCCAGCAAGCCTACAATGGAATTACTCACTCCCGGTGGTGAGCATCATGGAATTGGCGATGGAGGAAGGTTGATGATGATGATGGCGATGGATTCCCCTCTCCGGAGCCCAAAACCGACTCCAGATCAACCCTCCCGAGGAAGAATGGGAGGCGGCCATGGCTTCATATCGTAAAATGCAATGGATCCTTCTCTCCAAATGTTTTCTCCCCGAAGGTGAATATATAGCGTTGGAATTAGGTCGGAGGAGCTCCAGGGGGCCCATAAGCACCTAGGCGCGCCCCAGAGGGGAGCGCCCCTAGGCTTGTGGCCAATGGGTCGACCCCCTCTGGTTGATTCTTTCGTCAGTATTTTTTATTAATCCCAAAAATATTCTCCGTAAATTTTCAGGTCAATCCGAGAACTTTTATTTCTGCACAAAAATAACACCATGGTAATTCTGTTGAAAACAGTGTCAATCCGGGTTAGTTCCATTCAAATCATGCAAATTAGAGTCCAAAACAAGGGCAAAAGAGATTGGAAAAGTACACATGATGGAGACAGATCACATGACCACCCACTCCACCTCGCTGCCACATTCTCGATCTCCCCTTCGACACGCTTCAAGTTGTATGTCAAGGTCTTCGTCTGCCGCCGGTACTGGCAGACTGGCACCCCATTGCTGTGATCTTATGCCCACCTCCCCAATGGGTGGCATCTGAGCTAGGATCGGGTGCTGATCCCTCCCGCTATGCTGGTGAGCGTCCGCGCCCGTCTGGAGGAGATCAGCCACCGGTGCACCCACATCCTGTGCCTTTACCTCGCCGACCGACGCTACGACGTCGACTCGCTGCTATGGGACACTTGGTTCTAGGATGAGCACGACATGCGCCGGAAAACCTACTTTGCCGGCCATGCTCGTAGCACGTCCAGTGCATCGCGTGTGCACGCGCCGAGCCCGCCCGAAGTGCGCCGCGGACTTGTGTGGGAGGCTAACACAGCCCTCTCCCTCTCTGTCGCCGCCGCCATTGGCAGTTTCAACCACGATGGCCGAGCAGGAGGAGCGGCTAGTCCTGGCCGTCATGGATGACTCCGAGAGGGAGTACAAGCAGAGGCATGAGACATAGTGGGTGGGTCCGGAGGAGATGCTAGCGCTCTTGGCCACCGAGAACATCTACGTGCCAGAGCTAGACGTCAAGCAGGAGGTGATGGATGACTCCATGGAAGACTATCCGCCAACCCTAGTGTGGAACAAGGCGTTGTACAGGCAATCGTGGTCGTGGACGACCACGGTGCCATGCAGCCCGCCGTCGTCACTGCCACCAGCACCACGGGTGGCGTGGGCACCGTGGTCACTACCATCACCGCCTCCACAACTGCAGCCAGCACAGGACGTTGGGCCATTTTGTGGGCCTCTACCCCACCTTTGGACGCCACCCTCCCTACATTGACTTGACCAAGGATGACAAGGATGAGGACTATGGCGCCTGGAGACGGCGACGACATCGGCAGCGTGGGCGGGCGGCAGATCTACCATTTTTAAGTTTTTTAATTGAACTTAGGTACTATGTGTTGGCGGTGAAGAAGACGTGGACTGTTTAATTAATTTTGTTATATATTATGTTTTAAGCTATTTTGCAATGCCTTTTGTTTGGTTTTTTAGGTTCCAATGCCTTTTTTGGGAATTTTTTTGTTCCAAAACAAACAATGTTTGGGATGCGGCTGCGGGTTGGGTGCACAGACCGGCGGACGGCCCACACTAGACATGGGTGTCCGTGTTGCCGACCCAAACGGACACAACCCAGACGAAACGGACATCCGTTTGGGGTTATATGTCGTAGTTGGCTTAAAGCTTTTGAGCAGTTCTTCTATTTTAAATGCATGTAGTCAAGAGTCCGAGCAAACCTGGCCACCGTCTTCCTTCCGAGATTGCCAAGATCCTCTCGATGTCTGCCACAGTTGGCTCTCTCGGGTACTGAGGTCCAAACACCTCGACCATGGCAGTTGCAAACCTAACCATGGCATCTCCGCATGTGCTCTTAGACGTCCGTATGTACTCATCCCACGAATCAGCTGGCGTGCCATATTGTCGTGGAATTGTCACGACAGATGTCCTAGGGAAAGGACTTAGTCGTGGAGCCATCGCAACTAGGAAGCTTGAAGGGGTTAATCGGGACAAAGGACACGAGGTTTATACTAGTTTGCCCCCTTACGGTGAAGGTAAAGACTACGGTCCAGTTTTGAGTGGGATTGCTTATGTCTCGATAACGAGGGAGCAAATCACTTGACCTAGCTCTCGAGTTGATGTTACTTGCCCTGAACCGCCACCGGGTCGTCCCTTTATATACAGAGGCCGACACCTAGCAGCTCTACAGAGTACCGACCGGCTCATAAATAGTGTCTGACTCGGTCTCTTAATATTTCTTGTCTTACAGTACAAGTCACGCCTACATGGCAGTTTTAACACTACAGGCCTTAAGTCACCTCTGGGCCATGGGCCTTAAACTAAACCGCCATCCATGGCCTTGGGTCTTGGGCTTTCAAGTACACTTGCAAGTATGACCTGGCCGCTCCTGGGCGGGTCATACCAATAGTTATATCCCCAACATTAGGCCCCAGATTGATTTGAACTGGTTCATGTCAATCTTCGACACTTTAAAAAAGCTTTCGCCTTTATGAAATTTTTATAACCCGTCATGACATCATATTCTGGATTTGTGATAACCCGCCATGATGTCACCTATCATAAAAGCATGCTTTATCCAATGCATCCCAACGAATCCTTGTCTTGATGACCATCCCAAAAATCGAGGCGTCCTTTTAGTTGGATAACTCTTGTTTTCGGCCTCCTTGTTTTTTGCGCTCTTTAGTGGCCCTTCCTTATAAATAGACCCGACTAGGTCTTCCTTCAGTCTTCCCGTACCGCATCTTCTTCCTCTCGCCCCCATCTGTCACTGGAGCTCCACCGCCGTCGCCACAACGCACCTTCGTCTCCGTCGAGCTTGGCCACTGCATCGACCTGACTTTGACCAGAAAACGGCAGCATCCCTCCTCCATAGATCTTCTGCAGTAAGCGTTTCCCCTTTCCACGCCATAGATCTACACTAGGGCTATCATATTCTTCTGTTCAATTCATCGTTCGTCATAGTTCCTTGCACTTTCCTCTGCTGTAGCTTGTTCGATCCAGTAACAGCGTAGATCTCATGCGGTTATTATTCCGCATCCATTTTTAGTAGTAGCAGATCTCCTTGCTTTGTAGGAATCGTCAGTAGAACGATGAACTTCTCCGCACCATTTTTTAGGTCTAGAATTTTTCTTGTCTGAACATCTGTTTGATCCAAAATAACACTTGCAAATTGTGAAACCTGTTTGTATAACACTTAGGCAAAATCGGCACCTTGTTAGATTTATCTAGTCATGGCGACTCTGATCGCCGGTTTTAAGGAGGCAATGCTCAATTAATAATCTGAACCACCCCTGGCGGTTTAAATAGTGCTAAAGGCTTATAGAGCTTATGGCGGCTTAACTAACCAAGATATAATTATCCTTATACCATTAGGCCCCTTCATAAGCCACCATTTCGAATATGCGCAGTAATACTTTTGTCCTGTTCGGCTTAAATTTAAACCGGCACTTTTACTTTGTCTTAGGCTTCCAATCAGAATGGCACCCAAGGCACCTATCTCTTGTAACTGGGTTAAATCCATTGTCACTGACAGCACTTTGGATGACTTTGTGAAGACCGGCTATCTGCCAAAAAAGAAGTCATGCCTTATCGTGCTCCTAACCCGGATGAAGAATTTCCTCAACCCAAAGACAAAGAGGTTATTGTTTTCACAGATCATATGAACCAGGGATTTACTCCTCTCGGCTCAAAATTCTTCAGGGATGTGCTGAACTTCTTTGACCTTCACCCACAAGACATCGGACCCAATTCCGTGTATATTATTTGCAACTTCCAAGTGTTCAGTGAAATATACCTTGGTGAAGAACCCAATTTGCTGCTTTTCAGAGAACTGTTCTATTTGAACCGCCAGACTGAATGTGCCAGCAGCCAAAGCTTGGAACTTGGCTGAGTCTCAATCCAGCACTGCAGGGATGTGATCTTTCCCTACACTAACCCTCCAAGCCACCCCAAAGATTGGAATATGACATGGTTCTACTGCAAGGATACCTCTCCGGCTGATGAAAACCCTCTGCCCGGCTTTCGTCCCTTCGTCTTGAGACCAATCATCCTCTGCTTGACAAGATTACAGCCACGGAGCGTAAATCACTTGCTCCTACTTTGGCCAAGATCAAGGCTCTGCTGGGGAACGGGCTGACAGGCATTGACCTGGTCCGGGTTTGGCTCGCCTGGCGAGTTATTCCGTTGAGCCGCCACACCGGCTTGATGTGCGAATACACTGGCGCCAAGAATGATCCTCTGCGTCACAACCCTGACGACTTACCTGCCCATGTCATTGACGACATGACCAAGTCTCTTCTTAATGAGAGTCTGGAGGATTGTGGCAAGGTGGGCCTAGCCCCCTTCTGCAAAGATAACCCGGCTCCAAAGGTAAACCGCCTATATGAAATGACTATCTTAATTTCTTAATGTTTCACCCATACTCATGAATATGCTAATCTTTGCAGGCGGGTGATAAATTTTGGAAAGTTAAATATGATCATGAAGCTGCCAAGAGAGCTAGAAAAGAAAAGAAAGCTACCGGGAAAGAAGCTGTCAAGAGGAAGGGAAAGAAAGCCACCGCTTCTGACTTGCTTCGGCTAGCGGACTCTTCTGAGTCAGAGGTAGCCCTTGATTCCCTTGGCTCATTTTTTAACCATCTTATTGACACTGATTATCAGCAGGAGGACACCAGAGCAAGCCGTAACAAGGCTGATGAGGTAACTATCCTTTCCTCTGACTCCGAGCCTTTGCCAAGACGGAAAATCCGCAGAGTAACCCGGAAAGTAAGGTTTTCTCATCCTTTAGCTCATCACAATCCTCAATTTCTTTTGAAGTGGCAAATTCATGAGAGTTGAAGGCAGACCCGGACCAGCAAGGACGCGGAGCTCTCCTCCGGCTTACCAAATACTCCAAGGAAGCGCCGGAATGAGGTCACTTCTGTTTTAAATAAATTTTACCCCTTGGCGGGTCTCTTTCGTCAACCACTCAATCCTTCTGACTCAGATTATCAGGATACTTCCCCTTCCTCCGGCGAGTCACTACAGTCCAACCTGCCGGCTTTCAAGACTGCATGAGGGTATGGAGACTCGCTCATCTTGCATTTATTTTAATCCCTTACATCTGTATTAACCTTTATTTTGACGCAGTGGTCAAGCCAAACCCAGCAAATGGGTTAGGAAAATAAACCAACTGAAGATATAGTTGCGACTGAGCCGTCTCTTGAAACAGCCGTGCCAGACTCTACCGCTCATGAGCCGCCATCTGAGCCAGCTCAAGACTTACCACCTCCTGCTACTGACCTGCCCACTGATCAAGCTGCCAATGAGTTAGAGAATCCAAAGGCTCCTAGCCCGATCCGGACTGATGACATTTCAAATGTTGATGTAGAGATCACCAGAACCTGCTATGTTGAGCTGGGAAGACCGACTGTACTGGCCAAGTGCTCTGCCAAGGAAGAACTTCTGGACCAACGCTGGGTTAAAATGGATATTGCCAACTATGCTCATATGAGTATTGGAGATATCTTTTCTGGCTATATGAACCAAGTACACAGCAGCCGGAACCTCGAGATTGACATGGTGAAGCAGATGCACCAAAAATTCGAGGTATAACCCGTTCTCTTTTGCTCATTAACCTTTAGTATGCTAGCCCCAAGTCTACTGCTTATGATGCTTATGCTGTAGACTTTGAAACAAACTTAGCAACATAAAGAAAAGGAACATATAGAATTTTTGGCTTACCATGTAGTCCCCAAGGGGCAGCTTAACCAATATGGTTGAACCGGTCCTTATATAAAAATTCTTATGGGTCCTTGAACAGCAATACGCATTAGCCCCCAAGTGCCAAGTATTATTGCTTGCAAAATGCTTGGGACTTACTCTTATAAATCGCCATCTTATGAACCGCCATTGAAAAGAAAACTCTTTGGTACATTAGCCCCCAAGTGCCAAGTGTTATTGCTGGCAGAATGCTTGGGACTTTGACCTTACATAAACAATTGACTTGACATTGATTCTGTACTTGTATAGGCCACCACGAGCCAACTCGAATCCGAGGTGACTAATCTGAAGAGCCGCCTTGGGACCCAAGAGTCGGAAATTGAAAAGGCCGACACCAAGTTCAAATTCAATGTTTCTAAACAAGAAAACATGAAGAAAGATTTTGAAGCTGAAAAGATAGCCTGGGCTGACGAAAAGACCGCACTGATTAGCCGAGCTGAAAAAGCAGAGGCGGCTCTGGAAGAAGTCACCGGTGAATTAACCGGGCTAAAGCGCCATGTCTCTCAGATGGTCTCAACCATCTTTGGTAGTCGCCCTGCAAATGTTTAAATATCTGAGCCTTTCAGTTGACCATAAGACTAGATTTAACTCACTTGATCTTGTTTATACAGGCCCCAGAAGCTCAAACTTGAACCAAGACATGCTGGTCAAACTGAAGGCAATGTATACTTTGGTGGAACAATTGTACACCGGGTCTCAACATGCATTAGCCATGGTGGCTCTGTCGAATGAAGTGCCAACCCTCCTGGTGGAAGTCTTTAAGAAGCTTTCCGTTCTCCCTCAACGGTTCAATGAACTGAGGCGGTCAGCTGCAAGAGCCGAAGCGGTAAACGCTTTAAGCCGAGCTAAAGCTTGGTTACCAGAATTAGACCCGGCTGACATTGCCCCCGGCTATCCAAGACTGAAGGAAGATGGCACTCCCTTTGAAGACCCAGACTTTCTCGCCTGTGTCAAAGAGATACGCCCCGTGGCTACTCTGATAGAAGATGAAGTGGATCTTACCAAGTACCAGGCGGGTTACGATGGAGAGAACCGGAGAATTCCAACGCCTCACTATGAAGTGACCAGTCTGATTCCCCCACTCTGTAAGCACACCTTTGCTCCTGAAGTTGATCCGGCCGGCCTTGTTGATGCTGAAGCTGAATTTGAAGCCTTAAACAACATTGACTGGTCATCGTCAACCTTCCAGGAAAGGGAGCAGGGCGAAAGTGCGGAGAGGGCTAACCCGGATGCTTCAGGCCAATCGTGAAGGTGAACCTGCCATGGCGGCTCATACCTGAGATGTACTTAAAAACAATGTGAATTATTTGGACTCAGGGAGTCCTGTAATAGGATAGAAATAACTTTGTTTTGGCCATGCCCTCGTGCGCGTTTTAATGCCTAATGCTATTAAACCGCCGCGTTGTATCCATCCGTGTTACTTTTCATCTGCTTACCGTATGCTTGATCAGACATTATAAACTGTCCTGCATGTGAAAACAGACTGCAAAATCCAGTGACAGTTTAACACGAGGCGGGTCAAAAGGATGTAAAAAGAATCATAGATTAGCTTGTTGTAAAAAACACAACTATGATCCTATGCTTTATAACTTCTTAGATTTACACCACCGGTTTATATGACCCGGTCGATAAGGGTGATAACCCAGTCTTGGATACCCAAAATTTCAAAGGTATAATGATTCTTATGTATCGGCGACTCATCAGTCGATATTTAGCCGGGTCAAAAACAACCAGACTTAATCTTGTAAGCTTTAGAAAAAATCTCAAGTCCAATAAAGGGTGTTTCCAAAGGAAACTTTAAACCAAAATAGAATAAAAGAAATTCAAGGTTGTTGATTCGATTACGATCAGTAAACCATTCCAGAGGGGTTTAAGCTAGGACTCGAATACAATCATGTAGCCCCCAATGGATTTGGCATTGCGCCGATCAAGAGGGTACCGACAACTATGTTCTCTTTGGTTCGAATACGACCTATTTTTGAACAGGAAGCCCCCTAATGACCTTGAGAGTTTTTTAACGACTCTGATTCGAATGCGATCAAAGTCGATTCCCAAAAGGGGTTAAGCTATGATTCGAATACGATCAAGAGCCCCCTAATGAGCTGGGCAGTGTGCCAATCAAAAGGGTACCGACAGCTATGTTCTCTTTGGTTCGAATACGACCTATGTTTGAATGGGAAGCCCCCTACTGATCATAATTTTTAACGGCTAGATTCAAATATGATCATAAGCCGGATCAAATGGGTTAAGCAGGATCAAATGTGATCAGCCCCCAAGTGATCATGTGAGAAAATAATGACAATAATAATGACAAATTTACCTTGAGGGAAGGAAAAAAGGACAGAGGTCCTGCTTTATTATTTATCATAATATATACATTGGCAAAATATGTACATCAGGAGAGCCTATGGCTCAAGTGTAGTAGGGCCAAAGATAAGCTATATTCCACGGCCGGCGGGTCTCTTCCTCCGACTTTCGTGAGTCTTTGCACTCTCGAACATCGATAAGGTAATATGACCCGTTGTTCAAATTCTTGCTGACCACAAAGGGCCCTTCCCAAGGTGGGGATAGCTTGTGCGCATCAGTTTGATCCTGGATGAGCCGGAGCACCAAATCACCTTCCTGAAAGGCTCTGGACTTAACCCGGCGGCTGTGATATCGGTGCAAGTCTTGCTGGTAAATCACCGAGCGAGCTGCTGCCAAGTCCCGCTATTCATCTAACAGGTCAAGAGCATCCTGACGTGCCTGTTCATTGTCCGCCTCAACATAAGCCGCTACGCGAGGCGAGTCATGATGGATGTCGCTAGGGAGAACTGCCTCAGCTCCATAGACCATGAAGAAAGGTGTATAACCCGTAGATCTGTTAGGAGTAGTATTAATGCTCCATAACACAGAAGGTAACTCCTCAACCCAGCAACCCGGCGTCCTCTGCAAGGGGACCAAGAGCCGGGGCTTGATGCCTTTCAAGATCTCCTGATTGGCTCTCTTGGCTTGACCATTGGATTGGGGGTGAGCCACTGATGAAACATCAAGCCGAATATGCTCACGTTGGCAAAACTCCTCCATGGAGCCTTTAGACAGATTAATGCCATTGTTAGTTATAATGCTGTGTGGAAAGCCGAAACGAAATATCACCTTTTTCATGAATTGAACCGCCGTGGCTGCATCACACTTACGAACTGGCTCTGCCTCAACCCACTTTGTAAATTTATCAACCGCCACCAAGAGGTGGGTATTTTTATCTTTGGACCTTTTAAAAGGCCCAACCATGTCAAGCCCCCAGACTGCGAATGGCCATGTAATTGGAAACATCCTCAATTCTTGAGCCGACACATGAGCTCGTCTTGAGAACTTCTGACAACCATCACATTTACTGACCAAATCCTCTGCATCAGCATGAGCCGTCAGCCAATAGAATCCATGATGGAAAGCCTTAGCCACGAGGGATTTTGACCCGGCGTGGTGACCACAATATCCTTCATGAATTTCATGAAGAATTTATTGGCCTTCTTGATGAGAGATGCAACGCTGAAATGCCCCTGTAACACTGCGATGATGCAACCTGCCAGTGACAATCGTCATAGACTTAGACCGCTAGGTTATCTGCCTGACCAAGGTTTCATCCTCAGGCAATTCGCCCCGAGTCATGTAAACCAGGTATGGCACCGTCCAATCTAGAATGACATGAAGAGCCACCACCAATCGTGCTTCCGGGTCAGGAACAGCCAAGTCTTCCTCTATGGGTAGCTTGATAGGAGGGTTATGCAGAATATCCAAGAAAGTATTAGGCGGCACTGGCTTACGCTGAGATCCCAGCTGGCTTAAAGCATCAGCCGCCTCGTTCTTTCTGTGGTCAATGTGCTCCACTTGATAACCCTTGAAGTGTCCCGCAATTGCATCGACTTCATGGTGATAAGCCTCCATGAGAGGATCCTTAGAATCCCACTTGCCTGATACTTGATGAGCTACCAGATCTGAGTCGCCGAAGCACCTTACCCGGCTTAAGCTCATCTCCTTAGCCATCCAGAGACCATGGAGTAAGGCTTCATAGTCAGCTGCATTGTTAGTATAGGGAAACATCAACCGAAGCACATAACAAAATTTGTCACCTCGAGGGGAAGCCAAAACAACTCCAGCCCCCGAGCCCTCCAATTGCCTGGACCCGTCAAAATGAATTGTCCAATATGTGTTGTCCGACTTTTCTTTAGGCATCTGCAGCTATGTCCAATCGTTGATGAAATGCAGTAGTGCTTGAGACTAGATAGCTGTGCGTGGCACATACTTTAAGCCATGAGGCCCAAGCTCAATGGCCCAGTTGGCGACTCGTCCTGTGGCCTCTCTGTTTTCAATGATATCCCCCAAAGGGGCAGAACTAACCACAGTGATAGGGTGGCCCAAGAAGTATTGCTTAAGCTTCCGGCTTGCCATGAACACCCCATAAACGAGCTTCTGCCAATGTGGATATTGCTGCTTGGAATCAATCAGCACCTCACTGATGTAGTAAACCGGCCATTGAATCGGGTGTTCCTTGCTAGCCTCCCTGCGCTCCACCACGATGGCCACGCTGACGTCACACATATTAGCAGCCACATATAATAACAAGGGCTCCTTGTCAATGGGAGCAGCAAGAACCGACGGCTCGCCCAACTGTCTCTTCAGATCTTCAAAAGCAGAGTTTGTGGCATCACTCTAGGTGAAGCTATCTGTCTTCTTCATCATTTGATATAGTGGCATGGCCTTCTCACCTAATCGGCTTATGAACCGGCTTAGAGTAGTGATACGACCCGCCAAACGCTGAACGTCATTGATACACGCTGGTTTGGCCAGAGAGGTGATGGCCTTGATCTTCTCCGGGTTAGCCTCGATGCCCCTGTTAGAAACCAGAAAACCCAAAAGCTTGCCTGCAGGCACACCAAAAACACACTTGGCCAGGTTAAGAATCATCTTGTAAACCCGAAGATTGTCAAAGGTTTCCTTGAGATCATCAATCAAGGTCTCTGTCGGTGTCAAAACCGGCGGATCTCGGGTAGGGGGTCCCGAACTGTGCGTCTAGGCGGATGGTAACAGGAGACAAGGGACACGATGTTTTACCCAGGTTCGGGCCCTCTTGATGGAGGTAAAACCCTACGTCCTGCTTGATTGATATTGATATTGTGGATGTTTACAAGAGTGGATCTACCACGAGATCAAGGAGGCTAAACCCTAGAAGCTAGCCTATGGTATGATTGTAATGGTTGTTGTTCTACGGACTAGAGCCATCCGGTTTATATAGACACCGGAGAGGGCTAGGGTTACATAGAGTCGGTTACAATGGTAGGAGATCTACGTATCCGTATCGCCAAGCTTGCCTTCCACGCCAAGGAAAGTCCCATCCGGACACGGGACAAATTCTTCAATCTTGTATCTTCATAGTCTTGGAGTCCGGTCGATGATGATAGTCCGGCCGATGATAGTTCGGCTGATGATGGTAGTCCGGCTATCCGGACACCCCCTAATCCAGGATTCCCTCAGTAGCCCCTGAACCAGGCTTCAATGACGATAAGTCCGGCGTGTATATTGCTTGGCATTGCAAGGCGGGTTCCTCCTCCGAATGATAGAAGATTGTGAACACCAGGATAGTGTCCGGCTCTGCAAAATAAATTCCACATTTCACGGTAGAGAGAATAATATATACACAAGTTCAATCTGCTGACGTTTTTTGCGGCATGACGTCACGCCACTACCAAGCCATTACTTGAATCGTTTTTTACTCTACCACCTCAGCGCATTTAGCGAAGCGGTTTCCTTGGCACGTCTTGTCGAAGCAGAGATCGTGTTCCCCCTTAGTCCGGGATTCTCATCAATACTAACGTGGGTAACCCAACCGCGCCCGTCGCCATGCCCCCTCTATCGAAGGCGAGTCCCAAATGGTCACGGAGACGGCTCTTGGTATTCTCCCTCTTTATAACGGGACCAAGGCTCGTTTCTTTTCTTCAATCCTCCATCGAATCCTCTCCCCGCTCCAAGTTCCAGCACCTAGAGCTCCAGATTCGAGCGCTTCGGACCTTCAACGATGTCCGGTTCCGACCTCCAGGGCCGGTGGATGCCCTCCTCCGTCACGGAGGAGGACGTGCTAAAGCTGCGGGAGGCCAAGTACCTGGCTTATGAGATTTCGCACAGGTTGCCTGCCGAAGGGCAGGCCATCCCCACCCCCGAGCCCGGCGAGTATGTCGTTTTTGTATCCCACCTCCGTCGGGGTTTAGGCTTCTCGATGGATCCTTTTGTGAGAGGGCTCATGTTTTACTATGGGTTGGAATTCCACGATTTGGCTCCGGAGTCCATCCTCCATATTTCCGCATTTATTGTCGTCTGCGAAGCCTTCCTCCGCGTCACCCCTCACTTCGGCCTGTGGCTGAAGACCTTCAAGGTGGCTCCGAAGATGATCGGGGGGCGTCAAGCAGAGTGCGGCGGGGCGGCCATAAGTAGGAGGGCCGATGCCCCATGGCCCGCTGGCTCCTTCCAAGAGGAGCTCGGCCCGTGGCAGCAAGAGTGGTTCTATATTACCGTTCCGAGGGGCCGCAGACAAAAGCCGCCGCCCTTATTCCACCCAGGACCTCCACGACGGTTGATGTCGTGGGTCAACCAAGGGCTCAACTGGGGGCCGTCAAAGGACGTGCCCCTACTGCAGGGCCGGATTCGAGATCTCCAAACGAGGGAGGTCGATATGGTGGTCGTAATGCAGGTTATGCTGATTAGGCGTCTCCCGCCCTACAAACGCCGCCCTCTCCGGCTGTGGGAGTTCAATCCGGAGGGCCCACGGATTCTTCAACACTTCATGGGTATGACACCCCTGGAGATGTACAAATTATTCTTCGGATCGCAAGAGGCGCGTCCGGAATTGACCGAGGATGCTGGCCTAAGCTGCAATCGCCCGGATACTCAAGTAAGTAGTTCCAAGTCCGGACATACCGTTCGTTTGCCTTTTGATAATTCTCCTTATGACCAACTTCCTTCTAAATAGGAGTGGATAGCGGAAGCAAAATTGATACGGTGTCCGGCCCCCCTCCCCGAGACCGCGCCGGATTCCGTGCTGGTTCGGATGCTTGAGGTTGCGCCTCCAGAGGAAGGCGAAGGGGAAAGCAGGAAAGCTACTGCCTCGCCTAAGGAGGCTCTTGAAAGAGGGGGGATCGAGAATCCCTCCCTACAAGGGGAGAAGAGGACTGCCTCCGAGGACCCGGGGGCAAAAGCCCCTAAACGGGGGAAGAAATCTTCGCCAGAGGGTCCTGCGTCCGGGGAGGCCCCGACCGCACAATCTCCCTTAAAGAGTCAGCCCTCCAACGAGCCGTAAGTAGAAAGAAAGGAGTTTTATAATAAGGGACATCCCTATTTGTGCTTCTGAGGATAACTAAAGTTTTTACCTTGTAGTTCGGATCTCCGTCCTTCGCAAATGAGCTCGTCTTTGGGGGACCTTCATCCGGAGATGATGGAGAGCGAGACGCCTCCGTCCGGGGCGCCGTCGGATAGGGCGGACGAGCCTGAAGTGTCGTCACGGAGGGAGCCCCCGGGTTTGGCAAAGCCGGATAGTTCGGCACCAACTGGTGTACGGCTGAAGGATCTGCTTGAGAAGGCGTCTATCTCAGAAGATCACCACGCAGTGATGTGCATGGTCCTCCGAAGGCGGGTTGCATGATGCCGTCAGGAGTTTGCTGGCGGGGTTTGAGGTACGTAAAAATGACACACCTTTTAACAGTTTTGCATATAGAATGCGCCCTGTATAGATAGTAGCCCCTGAGACTCGGTAGGTTGTCGAAATCGACAGCGTGCCGAGGATCAAAATCGCAGGTTTAAATTTCCCCCATGCCGATGCAGGTGGCGGGTCGTCCGGGGGCCAGCCGGACTGATGGAGTTGCTGAACTAAAGCGGCAACTCGCTGTTGCGGATGCGGACATCACGCTGGTCAATAGGCGACTTGATGAGTCGCAAGGTAAGTTTTACTGTGCGGTCACTTGGTAAGGGAGCCGAAGCCAGCTCCTTACAACATGTGCGTGAAATGCAATTAGTGCCGCTGCTGTGGAGAGCCTTCGGACCGAACTTGCTCAAGCCAAGGAGCAGGCCAGAAGGAGTAATGCGGCGGCCTCGAGGGCGGCCGAGGAGTTAGCGGCCGAAAGGGTCGCACACTGCCGGAGCAGGGAAGAGATGGCCGAAATGGCCGTGAAGTTAAAAGATGCTACCGACCGCAATGAGGTTCTTGGGAAGGAGTGCCCAGCGGGGCAAGAAGACCTGGGGAAGGCCACCGCCGAAGCCAAGGATGCCCGCTCTGCAATGCGGGCTATAAAGGAAGAGCTGCGCCAGGCCGGAGATATTGTAGCTGGCAAGCTTTTTCTGCTGCGCCGAAGGTTTACGGATCCAAAGTATGCTCAGCTGGGCCAACTGTGGGGTCCAGAGGACCCTTATATGGACTTAGCAGTGAGTGCGGCGGATGCCGTTGTGCATTTTCGAAGCCAGAAGGATCACAAGACGGAAGAGCTGTTTTGGTCTCAATTCCATAGTCCGGAGTGTTCACTTCCGCTGACCGACCGTTTGGCCGAGTGGGCTGAGCTAAGTAGGTTGTCCGGGCTTGCTATGACGGATATAGTGACCCATGTCTGGCCGGATAGGCCCGAGCCGAAGAGTTACTTTGGCTTATTGCAGCAATTTCTTGGGGCGGTGCCGCATATCAAGGCGATGAAGCGGTTGGCCTGCATAGAGGGTGCGTGGATGGCACTCGCCCGTGTGAAGACACATTGGACAGAGATGGATGCCACCGCTGTTGCGACCCCGGGTTCGGACGATAACCGGTTACCCGCCGAGCACTATTTTGGCGAAGTGCTGCGTGGTGCTCGTGTAATAGAGTCCCAGTGCTCAAAAAATGTTACGTTCGAATGAACGTTTTTATGATGTAAAACAATATTTATGATGTAAGCGCCTTTTATACTTGTGCGTTCAAGTAATAGAATATCTCCTATGCGGCCGTTCATGTATACGTGTGTATAACCTGAAAGATGGCAGTCGTCGGCTTCAGCCCCCACGCACAAGGTGCGGGGGTGTTCGCAAAAAATAGCGCATTTTCACACTTAATCCGACGTCTCGGTCCTGTAAAGGAGGTGTTAGCGTAGCAAACGAGGCAACCGGACTATAATGCTTTATCACTTTCACTTAGCCATGGAGTTCGAGGGTGGGGCTACGACATAGCCCCTAGGGGCACCGCGCTCTCCGAATTTGGGGCGCGTATGTGCCTGACCCGGAAACGGCCCTTCGTCAAAGCGGAGGAATTCTAAACATTCCCATGGTCGATCGAGTGGTTGACCAGTCTCTCGCTGTATCATGACAGTCAGTTTTCGGCTTTCTCTACTGAGGTGCTCGCCCAGCCGAACTGGGGCACAATCGCAGTAGTTCTCCTGGTGCCGCGTTAGCCGATGATACAGAATGTAAGGCAACAAAACACAGGAGTCGGGCAAACCCAACATTTGACCAAAGACATGATTCGGAGCTGATGCATATAAGGCCTAACTCGAGACGCCGAACACTCCCGAAGGTGTTCGGTCTTTACAATAGCGGGCAAAACAATGCCCTAAGCCCCTTGTTTCCAGGTACGGGCAGGTTCTTCTGGCGCGGCCGATGCCAAAACGCCAGTCTCCACTCTGGTTATAATGAGAAACCAGGGGATTATAGCAACAAGAGACAGTAAGAAAGGTTTACGTAGGGTCTTAGTCTGAAAAGAGTCCTTGCAACGGGTCCCTACTGCACGTCTGCGCCTGTGTCTCTGTTGTGCCGTATCCTGGACGGGTGTGCACGCTGTTCATTTTTAAAAAGAGAGGAACTTAGTTGGAAAAGAAATCGTGCGAGAAAGTGCATAAAAAATTGAAATATAGATTAATAAAGCTGAGCCTATGCTAGCTCATTATGGCTTATATGTACAAACCCTTGTGAAGAGGTGTGCGGCTAGGTAGCCCCTAGCTTATTTATTCCGGATTCGTCCAGCCGTGTCCGGGGTCTCAAGCGACCTTTTAATGAAATGATGCCACGTGGACCGGGCATTTTAAGCGTAAGAGACGCGTAATGTGGTATTGCATTGAAGCAGACGAAAGCTTCCCGTCCCAGTGATGCTTGATAGCTACTTTTAAATGGGGCGACATGAAAGGTTAGCTTTTCTCGTCGGAAGTTGTCAGGTGACCCGAACACAACTTCTAGTAATAATGAACCTGTGCACCTGGCGTAAGGGCCTGGCGCCACTCCTTTGAAGGAAGTGCGGCTATGCCGAATTGTAGTGGGGTTTATCCCGACTTGCGGATTGTGTCTGGATATAGCAGGTTTAAGTCACTGCCGCCATCCATCAAAACCTGCGTGAATTGCAGTCCTTCTATTATGGGATCCAATGTCAGGGCAGTCTATCCTGCATTCCGGATACTTCTGGACTAATCCAGATGGTCGAAAGTGATTGGTTTTGACATCCAATCTCGGTGTTCCGCTGGGGTGGACCGTGCGACACTTGTCTTAGCGAGTGCCTTGTTGGTTTTCCGTACTATCACATGAAGTGAGTTTACTATTTTGACTTCTTGTGGGAAAGTCTTTTGACTTCCGGTGCTCTGCTGGTGGGGTTCGTCATCGTCCTCGCTTGGCGCATCGAGCCCCTTGTGTCCGGCGTTGAGTCTGCCGGACTGTTTAAAAACCCAACAATTTCGGTTGGTATGGTTTGCAGGCCTTCCGGAGGTACTGTGGATTTGACATATCCGATCTAGAATTTTGTTTAAATTTGATAGCTCGTCGCTGTTGTCCTTAAGAGGCAGTGTTTTATTGTTTGGCCGCGAGCTTTTGAATCCGGCGTTGACCGCCGTGCCCTTTGGGCTGTTTTCTTTATTCCGGCGCTGATCTTTCCTGCGCCGTGATTTTCCGTTTCCATCTCTGATCTCGGATGTACTCGGGTCGCTGGTGCTGCATCTTGCTAGCCAGCTGTCTTCTCCTGCGCAAAAGCGCGTCATGAGGCTTGTTAGCGCGGCCATTGTTCTTGGCTTCTCTTGGCCAAGGTTTCTGGCGAGCCATTCGTCTCCGATGTTGTGTTTAAAAGCTGCTAAGGCTTCCGCGTTCGGACAGTCGACCATTTGGTTCTTTTTGGTAAGGAACCTGTTACAGAATTTGCGCGCTGACTCTCCGGGCTGTTGGGTTATATGACTCAGATCGTCTGTATCCGGAGGGCGGACATAAGTCCCTTTAAAATTTGCTCTAAACACGTCCTCAAGCTCTTCCCAACTTCCAACAGTGTTTTCTGGGAGGCTTTTGAGCCAATGCCGAGCTGGCCCTTTGAGCTTGAGGGGTAGGTATTTTATGGCGTGGAGATCATCTCCTCTAGCCATGTGTATGTGTAGTATGTAATCTTCTATCCAGACTCCGGGGTCTGTTGTGCCGTCGTATGCCTCTATGTTTATGGGTTTGAACCCTGCTGGAAATTCATGATCCAGCACCTCATCGGTAAAACATAGCGGGTGTGTGGCGCCCCTGTATTTGGGTGTGCCGCTTGTCGTGTTGTGTTACTTCCTGGGGCCCTCTTTTTTGGCCCGTAGATGGACCTAGTTGGGCAGTCCGTTTTCCCAGGATCATAAGTCGGCTTGTGTGCGGCGCCGCTTGTCGCTTTTGGCCTGTCATCTGGCCGTCTATCTGGCCAGGCGGCCTCTTTATTTTTTGACTGTGAGGGCTCGATGGCTTCCTCGTCAAATTCTGGCAGCAGCTTGCGCTTCGGGTAGCTCTTTGTTTGATGGCCATTGCCATATTTGTCTGCGGTCTTGAGTACTTTGCTCTACTTCATTCTGAGTATGTCTTCCGCTGTTTTGAGCTTCCATTTTTCCTTCTTCAAACTTCTTGCAGTGGCGACGAGTCTTTTGTGAAGGTTCTTATGCTCCGGTGGTGTGTCCGGACTGTTGATTGCTCCGTGAAGGGGTTGATTATCCGGTTCGTCCTGTTCGGATGGTTGCTTGGTTGTATGTTCGTCGTCCGCTGGTTTGCCCTGCTCTATCGCTCGGTCGTTAGGGATGCTGCTTTGATCGAGGCGGGACTTAGGGCAGCGTCTACGTCGCCGTTTTGGTTGTTTATTGGCGGGATTATCCTATGCCGCGTCCCGTTGTTCCTCGTTATAGCTTCCCTTTGGGGTGTCCACCATATATATGTCATGTGACGAGGTGGCCTTCCAGTGCCCTGTAGGCACTGGTTCTTGATCGTCTCCGGCATCATCGTCCATACCATTGATGTCTTCGGAGTCGTAGTTTAGCACGTCGGTTAGATCGTCGAGGGTGGCTACGAAGTGGGTGGTGGGTGGGATTTCAATTTCTTCATTGTCCGCGTCCCGACCATCCTGGCCGTAGTTCGGCCAGGGCTCTCCGGATAGCGAGAGATGCTTCAGCGAATTTAAGATATCGCCGAAGGGTGAGTGCTGAAAGGTGTCTGCAGCGGGGAATTCCATGATCAGCGCCCAGTCGGATTCGACTGGCAAGGGCGCAGGAGGTTCGGAGTCTGGCAGGGGGTCCGGCACCTCGGAGTCATGAGCTTTATGCGGGACAAGGTAAGTGTTCGGCTCCATCGCCATAGAAGTTGCAGCTCCCGAGGCGGTGTCTAGCCATCCGTCCTCGATCTGAGCGATCGGCTCCGGACTATGGGTCGGAGCGGATTCGTGTCCGGCCTCCAAGGTGCTGTCCGGCGGCAGAGTTAGGTCGTGCCCATCGTGACAGCGCGGCACGCTCGGCTGTGGCTCAGATCCATCGAAGATCAAGTCCCCGCGGATATCGGCCGTGAAGTTTAGGCTTCCAAACCTGACCTGATGGCCAGGGGCGTATCTTTCGATCTGCTCCAGATGGCCAAGTGAGTTGGCCCGCAGTGCGAAGCCGCCGAATATGAAGATTTGTCCGGGGAGAAAAGTCTCACCCAGGACTGCGTCGTTGTCGATTGAAGAGGCCATCAAGCCTATTGGTGATGACACAGAGGAACTCTCAATGAAAGCACCAATGTCGGTGTTAAAACCGGCGGATCTCGGGTAGGGGGTCCCGAACTGTGCGTCTAGGCGGATGGTAACAGGAGACAAGGGACACGATGTTTTACCCAGGTTCGGGCCCTCTTGATGGAGGTAAAACCCTACGTCCTGCTTGATTGATATTGATATTCTGGATGTTTACAAGAGTGGATCTACCACGAGATCAAGGAGGCTAAACCCTAGAAGCTAGCCTATGGTATGATTGTAATGGTTGTTGTTCTACGGACTAGAGCCATCCGGTTTATATAGACACCGGAGAGGGCTAGGGTTACATAGAGTCGGTTACAATGGTAGGAGATCTACGTATCCGTATCGCCAAGCTTGCCTTCCACGCCAAGGAAAGTCCCATCCGGACATGGGACGAAGTCTTCAATCTTGTATCTTCATAGTCTTGGAGTCCGGTCAATGATGATAGTCCGGCCGATGATAGTTCGGCTGATGATGGTAGTACGTCTATCCGGACACCCCCTAATCCAGGACTCCCTCAGTCTCCTTCTCTCTCGATTTCACCACTATGTCATCCACATAAGCATGAACATTGCGCCCAATTTGATTATGAAGACAATTCTGCACACATCGCTGGTAAGTCGTCTGGGCACTCTTGAGGCCAAAAGGCATTGATACATAGCAGAAGGCTCCAAATGGAGTAATGAACGCCGTCTTCTCCTGGTCCTTAACTGCCATCTTGATCTGATGATAACCAGAGTAAGCATCCAAAAAGCTCAAACGCTCATAACCCGCCGTAGCATCAATGATTTGATAAATACGAGGGAGAGCAAAAGGATCAGCTGGACAAGCCTTGTTCAAATATGTGTAATCCACACACATGCGCCAAGTGCCGTTTTTCTTAAACACAAGCACCAGGTTAGCCAACCACTCTGGATGAAACACTTCGATGATGAACCCAGCTACTAAGAGCCGGGCTACCTCCTCACCAATGACCTTCCGCCTTTCCTCATTAAACCGCAGAAGAAACTGCTTGACCATCTTAAACTTTGGATCAATATTAAGAGTATGCTCAGCGAGTTCTCTCGGTACACCTGGCATGTCAGAAGGCTTCCATGCAAAGATGTCCCGGTTCTCACGGATGAACTCGATGAGCGCGCTTTTCCATTTGGGATCCAAATTAGCACTGGTACTGAACTGTTTGTATGAGTCGCCTGGAACAAAATTAACAAGCTTAGTATCATCGGCCGACTTAAACTTCATGACCGGCTCATGCTCTGTGGTTGGCTTTTTTAAAGATGTCATATCCGCCGTGTCAACATTGTCCTTGTAGAATTTTAGCTCTTCTGTCGCACAGACCGACTCGGCATAAGCCGCGTCACCTTCTTCACATTCCAAGGCCACCTTCCGGCTCCCATGCACTGTAATGGTCCCCTTATGACCCGGCATCTTGAGCTGCAAGTACACATAACACGGCTGTGCCATGAATTTGGCATAAGCCGGCCGTCCGAACAGAGCATGATACAAGCTCTTGATCTTTACTACTTCAAATGTCAATTTCTCGGCTCTGGAGTCATATTCATCCCCAAATGCTACCTCCAATTCGATCTTACCGACTGGATATGCCGATTTGCCGGGTACGACTCCATGGAATACAGTGTTGGACTGCTTAAGGCTCTTATCAGTTAGCCCCATGCGACGAAAGGTCTCATAATAGAGGATATTGATGCTGCTGCCTCCATCCATGAGTACCTTGGTGAATTTATATCCACCTACCCGAGGGGCCACCACAAGGGCTAAGTGACCCAGATTATCAACCCGGGGCGGGTGATCCTCCCTACTCCATAGGATAGGCTGCTCAGACCATCTCAAGTAACGAGGAACTGCTGGCTCAACAACATTCACAGGCCTCTTATGAAGCTTCTGATCTTATTTACATAAGCTGGTGGTAAACACATGATATTGCCCACTATTCAGCTGCTTTGGATTGCTCTGGTATCCACCTTGCTACTGTTGTTGACCGCCCTGGCCAGATTGTTGGTTATACCCACCTTGGTTGCCTTGAGAATTTTGAGAATTGGGGTTTGATCCGCCGCCCGAGCCATGAAAACCGCCGCCACCTGAGCCGCCGCCCTACCCATTGTTACCATCAAACATGTTGGAATTTTTAAAGGCCTTCATGATCATACAGTCCTTCCATAAATGGGTAGCCGGCTTCTGCTGAGTGTCGTGCCTCGGACAAGGCTCGTTCAACAATTGCTCAAGTGTGGGGCCTGACCCGCCAAACCGAGGAGGTGGCCTCCCTTTGCGCCATTGGTTGTTACCCTCCGCACTAGTGTTAGCCACAAAATCCAAACTACCGTTAGCCTTACGTTTATTACCTCCTTGATTTGCCGGGTTGTGCCGAGGGACCTTGCCGTTGTCGTTCTTCTTTCCCTTCCCTGCCTTGTCATCATCAGACTCGGGATCCTTGGTACTATCAGAGTCGGCGTACTTGACTAGAGTCGCCATCAGCGTGCCCATATCATTACAATTGTGCTTGAGCCGCCCCAGCTTTTGTATCAGAGGCAAGAAACGGCAATTTTTCTCCAACATTAAGACTGCAGAGCCGGCATCCATCTTATCAGATGAATGTATTATGGCTTTCACCCGGCGCACCCAATGGGTTGTAGACTCGCCCTCCTCTTGCTTGCAATTTGTCAGATCCACAATCGACATGGGCTGCTTGCACATGTCTTTGAAATTCTAGAAGAACCGGGCCTTTAGCTCCGCCCATGAACTGATTGAATTAGGTGGCAGGCCTTTCAACCAAGTGCGAATGGTCCCATCCAACATCATGGTAAAGTACTTAGCCATTGCAGCATCACTGACCTCCAATAAGTCCATATCCATCTCGTAACTTTCAATCCATGCCCCGGGCTATAAGTCGGCCGTGTAATTCGGCTCCTTCCTAGGTCCCTTAAAATCTTTGGGCAAATGCTCGTTACGTAGAGCCGGCACTAGACAGGGGACTCCTCTGGTCCTGATGGCCACACCTGCCTCGATAGAAGTCATCGGATAAGCCGGATACGGCTGGTAAGCCATCAACTGAGCCGCCTTCTCAGCCACCTGCTGAGCCGCTCGCTCAGCCTCTTGACATATTCTGTCTTGATCTACCAAGTTAAAGGCCTCATGGCGCGCCGGGTTATGCCCACTTGGCTGGTCACGGCACCTGACGTTGCTTGAAACAGCCGCTGAATCCATGTGCCTGCTATAACTCGGGCTTCGACTTGGACGAGGGGTCGAGTGGATCCTGTCCCGATTGTATGAGTACGCCTCCTGCTTTGCTAAGGCCGTCTGAAGAAGTTCTCTAACCCGGCGGGTTTCAACCGCCGCCGGAGAGTCACCATCAATTGGGAGAGCCACCAATCGTGCCGCTGCCGCTATCATGTTCTCCAACGGGTTAGAATAGTGACCCGGGGGTGTTGGTACATACTGAGGTGGCGCCGTGTTTACGTGGGGAGGTCCCATCACCTGCGGTTGAACCGGCGCGCCGTCCCCGGGTGTTGCAACACGGTCCGCTCCTGCACGTGGAGAGAGCCACGACAGGTTACCTGTACGCGGGGAGAGCCACGACAGGTTACTGGGCCCTTCCCCTGGTGTGTGAAAGAGGTTTCGAGCATCATAAACCGGGGGGAGTCGAGACTGAGTCTTCTAATGCCTTCTCCTCATGACCTCATTAGACACGTTCTGATCTTGCATGAGCCGGAAAGTCTGTGCCTGGATCTGCTGGCCCGAACATCCAGAGCTGCCCGCTCTGCGGTTATCCTGACATCTTCCGCTGCTAGGTCTTCCTTAGCCTGCACCATATCCAATTTTAACTGTGCCACCTCCTCATCATGACGAGCTTGGTCCGCCGGGTTGACCACGGCGGTTAACAGAGTGGTCAGCTTATCTGTAAGATCCATCAACACCTGAGCCAGCGAGCACACAGGGCCTCCTATCCCGGCTGCTGCTGACCCGGAGGTCATGGCTGCCGCAGTTGTGGAGTCTTGGATAGGTTGTGTGCCGGCCATGAAGATCCCAACCAGCTCGACGACTCGAAGCAATCCGGAATACTGCTGCCATCGGAACAGCCCCCAAGCCCGCCGTCTTGCAGTTGATATAATGAATCTGTCTCACCTGTGGATGACCCGCCATCAGAGTAGATGGCTGTCTCACCGCCAGATGTAGATCCTTCAGAGAGCCCTTCACGGATGCATCCCACGAAGGCATGGTTCACAGCAGGTGGAGCCCGGGCGGGTTTCACGTGCTAAGTCGTTTCGACGAGGTCGGTCCAGATGTTCGGCTTAGGTCCCAGCTCGCCGATCTTGCCGATGAAGACGTGAATTCCGCCGAAGGGGACCCGGTACCCGTACTCAATTGAGCCGGCCTCGGGGCCCCAGCCTGCGTCGTTGATGTAGAGCTTGCCGCGACGACTCTTGGTCATCCGACCCATAGCGTATCCCTTGAGCCCTTCGAAGCTGCCCTTCAAGAACTCAAATTCACCGTGCGCTGGCCGCATGGTGGGCGCAAACTATCGTGGAATTGTCACGACAGATGTCCTAGGGAAAGGACTTAGTCATGGAGCCATCACAACTAGGAATCTTGAAGGGGTTAATCGGGACAAAGGACACGAGATTTATACTGGTTCGGCCCCTTACAGTGATGGTAAAAGCCTACGGTCCAGTTTTGAGTGGGATTGCTTATGTCTCGATAACCTGGGAGAAAATCGCTTGACCTAGCTCTCGAGTTGATGTTACTTGCCCTGAACCGCCACTGGGTCGTCCCTTTATATATAGAGGCCAACGCCCAGCGGCTCTACAGAGTCCCGACCTGCTCATACACAGTGTCTGGCTCGGTCTCTTAATATTTCTTGGCTTATAGTACAAGTCACGCCTACATGGCGGTTTTAACACTACAGGCCTTAAGTCACCTCTGGGCCATGGGCCTTAAACTAAACCGCCATCCATGGCCTTGGGTCTTGGGCTTTCAAGTACACTTGTAAGTATGACCCGGCCCCTCCTAGGCGGGTCATACCAATAGTTATACCCCCAACACATATGCAAGCATCCGCGGTGCGGCCATGTGATACGTCTCCAATGTATCTGTAATTTTGATTGTTCTGTGCTATTATATTATCAATCTTGGATGTTTTATATGCATTATTATGCTATTTTATATCATTTTTGGGACTAACCTATTAACCTAGTGCCCAATGCCAGTTGCTGTTTTTCCTTGTTTTTTTCTTTACAGAAAATCAATACCAAACAAAGCAAAACTTTTTGACGATTTTTCTTGGACCACAAAACTCCCTGGAAGCTTCGGGAGGAGGTCAGAAGAGCCACGAGGTGGCCACAAGCTCGCCCTAGGGGGGAAGCCCCCCCAAGCTTGTGGGCCCCCTGTGGCACTTCCAACACTAAATTTTCTTATATAAATATCCAAATATTCCCCATAGACCAGAGGGCACACTATCATGGTCTTGTCATGGCAGATTTCCTAGTGAAAGGACTTAAGCGTGAAGCCATCGCAATGTTAATTAGCTTGTTGGGGTTGAGCGGGATGGGAGACACAGGTTTACCAAGGTTCGGCCCCTCACGACAGAGGTAAAAGCCTACTCCTGCTCTTGTTGCTTATTGCTTGAGTATCGATTACAAGGGAGTGGATTCTCTTGACCTAGCTATCGATTGATTGTGACCTATCTATTCTATGCTGGGACCTCACCTTTATATACAGGTCAAGGTCTCTGGCTTACAAGAGTCCGGGTCGGGTTATGCTGCATGACCGACCTTGGCTCTAAGTCGCCTTGCTTTCTATGGCAAGTCGCCATTGGTCGGCTTACACTTCTGGGCCACGCACCGTATTCTAACCTTGGGCTGAATCTGGCCCATCCTGTAAGTCACCTCTTTTACCTTGTGTCTCGATCACTTGGGTTTGTGTGAAGCCTGTCGTCTTAAGTTGCTAGTGGCCTAACCCAACCCTTTCAAGGCGGGTTATATCATAGGTTTATATCCCCAACATTAGGCCCCACATTGATTTGAACTTGTTCATGTCAATCTTCAGTTTCTCCGCCTGGTGAGTCTTCCTTTAATCTTTTTAATCTCAGCCTTGATCATCTTCATAACCCGCCATAATAAAGGGATGACATCACCTCCGTGATTTCGGGAAACCCTCTGTTACGTCATAATGAATCTTTGTATAAATATGTCAGTCCGAGAATCGAGGCATCCCCTTGTTATACCATTTACTGTACCTCCTCGATTTTTGCACCAGCCATTTACTGTTGCATGTTTCCTTATAAATAGGCCCGAGGGTCCTTCTTTTATCCTTTAATTCGTCTCCTCCAGTTCGTCTTCTTGCTCACAAGTTCCTTTGCGATCGGAGCTCCGTCGCGTCCGTCGAACCGCGCCAGCTTTCTCCAACTAAGGTGACGACTCTACCCCGTCGTCGTCAGGGTTCAGTGGCACGCCTCCGCTTTCTTTCATCAACATCAGGTATAACCTCCCCTCCTTTTCAGATCTACCTTAGGTCATCTGAGTTCATCATGTTCATCGGAGTTCATCTATTTCTCCGTTCATCATAGCTTAAGTAGAGGTTGTTTCGATCCAGGAGCTCCGTAGAAATACTGCGACCGCCAGTTCGGCATCCATCTTAAACCATGAATAAATTGTTCCTTTCTCAGAACCAATAGGTAGCTTGCTAGTCCTTCCATTGCCATGCTTTTAGGTTTAGTGATTATTTTTCTTTATTGAACTGCCTTCATATCCGTAAATATAGCTGCTTCATGCTGAATCTTGTTTGCTGCACACTCCGCAAAATCTTTAGCAATCCCGAATCTATAAATGACCAACCCATTGCATCTTGCGCGGCTTATCAATATATCTGTAACCCGCCAAAGTTCCAGAAATTGCCTCTTTTAATTAACCCGCCATTGGCTTAAAGCGGCTTATCTTTACACTACTCATTCTTGTACTGTTGATGAATCAGTATCCCTTTTTCTTTGTTGAATAACTCACCTTCCTATTGCCTTTTTAGGGGACTCAATATGGCAAAAACCACCCTCTGCAATTGGGACCCTTCTCTAGTCACTGAACAAATTCTCAGAGATTACGTGGATCAAGGTCACTTGGCGGCTCAGGAAGATATTGGCTGGCGAGTCAGCCAAGGAGAGAATGTCCCCAACCCAGCTGAAGGAGAGGTGATAGTTTTTACTCATCATATCCTCAGAGGCTTTACTCCGCCTGGGTCAAATTTTTTTCGGGATGTCTTGCACTATTTCAGTCTCCATCCTCAAGACATAGGCCCAAACTCAGTAACAAACCTTTGCCACTTTCAAATCTTTTGTGAAGTTTATTTGCAAGTAGAGCTCACCATTGCTCTCTTCAAGGAATTCTTCTACCTAAACCGCTAGATTGAGTGTGCAAGTGGTCTAACTCAAGAATTAGGCGGGATCTCAATCCAGAGGCAGAGATGGCTGCTTTCCCGCAGCTGCCCTGTTAAGTCATCCCATGGGATGGGTAAAAATCTGGTTCTACTTTAAGAACACCACCCCAGCCAATGAGAACCCTCTGCCATGTTATCGGGTTGATCGCCTCCCCATCAACTTTAACCCGCCAAGCCAACTTACTCCAGCTGAACATAGTGAAGCTCTCCAATATTATCCCAAGGTAACAGCCTTGTTAGCCAATGGGTTGACCGGAGTTGACTTATCCCTGTGCTGGGTCTCATGGAAAATTCTTCCCCTAAGTCGCTGGCCTAGTTTGATGTGCGAATATTCTGGCGACTCAGATGACCCTCAAAGATACAACTCTGACAATTTACTGCTGAGGAGGTCTGTCAAGCTATGAACTCCTTACTCGGGGAGTCTCAAGAAAATTGCAACAAGATAGGACTACCTCCGGTCTTCAAGCTTAACCCAGCCCCGACTATAACCGCTTTTCCATATTGAGTTTTAAATATCCTTGATTCTATTCTGTGTCTCACTTGTTAACTTTTCTTATTACATAGCCCGACTCTGCTATTTGGAAGAGGAAAATAAAGACTGCTATGGCCAAGACCAGAACTGGCCCAAAGTCTAAGAAGAACAAACTAGTTGTTGTGATTAAGCCGACTACTATGGGCGAGTCAGTGGATGTTGATGACCAGTGTGAGGTGGAACTTGACTCTCTTGGCTGCCTTTTTAATGACTTCGTACTCTCAGGATGAGGGTGCATCAAGCCGGGCTTACAATCCTGAGGTAATTTCTATCTCTTCCGGCTCAGACTTACCACCTCCAGAGAGAATCAGAAGGGTTGTCCGGAAAGTGCCATTTTCTCAGCCAAATGCTTATTTAGACCCAAACTTTGTTTTGAAAAAGGCTCAATACGATGTAAGACGCCAAACATGGAGTAGCGGCACCGAAGAACTGGTGATCGAGTTAACTCATAACCCTTCCCGCAGGCGACATACTAAGGTGCCACACATCCCAACTCTGTCTTTACCCAAAGCAGGCCTTATCAGACAACCCCTTAATCTGTCTGACTCAAATTATCAGGAGTCATCTCCGTCTTCAGGGGCTCATCTCAAATCAGCTTCCTGCCTTTGTTGTTAACCCAGGGTAAGTATTTTCACTTGCTGACAAAAAACTTGTTGTCATATACTCATAAACCTTTTATCCTTGTTACAGGGCAAAAGCAAAAAATAGTAAGAAGCAAAAGGTAGGTGGCTCTTCCAAGATCCACAAAGCCTCTGAGCCAGATAAACATGTGCTGGAAACCCCTAAGGTCCCAACCAACAATCCTGAAGAAACTCTCAATCAACAAAATGACTCGCCTCCATAGGTTGACACCATAGCTTCTGAGGCCATGGATACTGAAGCTAACCCGACAGATAATCATGACCCGCCAAGTCCTACCTCAACTCCTGTCAAGCTAGTTGAAGAAATTCCTTCTCAAAAGAACAATGATGATATTACTATCACTGGGGCGAGTTACATGGCATCAGAAATCTCCAATGTGCTAACTAAGCATGCTGCTAAGGAATAAGCACCATTATTGGAGAAGGGCAAGACAAAACTGGATCTACAAAGCTATGCAGATTTTAGTACGAGCGAGTTGCACGCAGGCTATCTAAGCTGCCTTCATACAAGCCGTGATATGGAAGCTGGCTTAGTAAACATGATGAAGCAAAAATATGAGGTATAGATGAACTTAACCCCTCTCAATCTTGTATATATATATATATACTCATATAGCCCCCAAGTCTGAAGCATAGGAAAATCATTGTGTATGTTTGAGACTTATGTAAATTTCCAAAATGTAACCCCAAGGGCCGGCTTATCCTTATAAGACCAGCCGGGTCTTTGAAATGACCACTTTCAAGAATCGCATGTGGCCCCCAAGGGTCGGCTTATCTTTATAAGATGAGCCGGATCTTTGAAATGACCACTTTGAAGAATTGCCTGTAGCCCCCAAGGGTCGGCTTATCTTTATAAGATGAGTTGGTTCTCTTGTAGCTCATATTTAGAAAATCATCGTAAATTAGCCCCAAAGTGCCAAGGATATTGCTTGCAATATGCTTGGGACTTAAATATTTTCAGCGATAACACAACTACTCCATGCTGCTTCAATCAACCTAGAAATCATTTGAATGACATTATTGTTTGTAATCCTTGGCAGGAAGCTTTAAGTCTGGGCGAGTCAAACATGGCTGGCTTAAAGAAAACTTGGAAATAGAACAAGCTGAACATGTCAAGGCTGAGGAAACTTGTAATCTTCCTTGGAAGATATTGAAAAGATCAAGGCCAACTTGGATGCTGAAAGAGCCACCTGGGATACTCAAAGGGCCACGCTACTGAAAAGAGTGGAAGATGCAGAAAACCAGCTTAAATCTGTGACTGAGGAACTGTCTGGCTTAAAGAGTCATATTTCCCAAATGACAACTGCTATTTTAGGTAAGAAAAACCATTCAATGAATTTAGACCAATTGGCATAGCTACTTATAAATTCTTGATCTACCTGGCGACTCAAAACTCTTTATTTATTAACTCACCTAACTATTCTTATTTTATATGCACGACAGGTGCTAGGAGTGCCAATCTTGGACAAAATATGTTGGTGAAGCTGAAGGCCGTCTATACTTTGACAGAAAATTTATATGCTGGCAGCCTGCATACTCTCGTGGTGGTGTCTAATGGCAAAAGACCAACATATCTTATATAAGAGGTGTTGGATCAACTGTCCATAGTACCTGGTTAGATTGGAGAACTGAAAAGATTAGCCGTCCGTGCAGGAGCTATAGTTGGGTTAGGCCTGGCAAAAGCTTATCAAACTAAGCTTGATCCTTAAGAGATGGCAGGTGAGTTCCCAGAATACAAGGATGATGGCTTTGCTTTCACTGAATCAGATTATGCCAAATGCATTAGGGAAATGCGTCCCTTGGCGTGTAAACTTGCATAAGAACTAGATCTATAGATCTACCAGGCGGGTTATGATGGCAATAACAAACGAAACAAGTCGCCCTCGTTTGACGTTGTTGACCTGACTACCCAAAGGCATAAGCATACATTTGCCTCTGATATTGATCCCTCTACTATCATCAATGATGAAGCAAGCTTCAAGGTCTTAACTGGTATAGACTGGACCTTGGATTAATCTTCAGATTTCCAGCGAAGAGTCGGCAGAGGGTGACCTGGGAACCTCCAACACAAGACACCAAGATGATGTTTACCTGGCGTGATCTAACCCGGACGGCTCAGAGGCCGGTTCAAAGGAGTGATATAACTTCTGAAAAACTTGGTTGAAAAACTTTTGGGCCCAGTTGTGGCCTTGTAATATCTTAGTTAAAAACATTGTGTTCCTTGTCATTCTTTCGGGCATGTTATGCCAACTATTGTATCCATCAACTGAGCTTCTTTGTATGCTTGATCTAGTAATATATGCATATCTTGTCTTGCAATATCTCTGAATTTATTTTAGGTCTTTACATATAATCTGTAAAAGATCCATTAATTCTTGTACTGGCAACTTATAGTCGAAAGCCAGGGTGGGTTAATAACCCAATGACTCATGGTCATAAAAAACTTTATCTCAATACTTATAAGCCGCCTGTTAAAGCTCGACCAAAAGAATCTAGCCTTTTAAGGCTCAAATTCTTTCTTTCATGAAGCAAGGCTTAAAAACCTTGGTTTATCCTTGCTATTCGTAAGCTGGCCCTCACATGATTTTAAACCACTGTTTTAACCTTGACTAGTTCAGGCTCACAAAAGTTTGACTGTCAAGAGTACGACGGGTCATCTTGTTCGGAGTAGCATCAAGCATAGAGGCAGGTATAACCAATAATGTGGCATTTCACCGGGTCAAAAGGGTTTTGTAAGCTAAACTCAGTGAATTGGAAGCCCCCTAATGCCCTTATGATCAACTAGTCAAGACTCGTGCCTAGAAAATATGAGATGAAACGATAAAGGTCCCGATTTGGGGATGCCGGCTTTATTATTTTGATCATAAAAAGATATATAATTGATAAAAGTATGTATAGTAGTGAGAGCCATTGGCTTAAGTATAGTAAGGCCGAAGATGAGCAATAGTCCAAGGCATGTTGGTCTCCTCCTCGGAAGTACGTGACTTCTTGTGCTCACGTATGTCAATAACATAATATGACCCATTGTTAAGGTCTTGGATGACCACAAAGGGTCCTTCCTAATGAGGTGAGAGCTTATGCATGCCTGTCTGATCCCAAATAAAACGGAGCACTAAGTCACCCTCCTAGAATGTCCGGCTTCTAACCTGATGGCTAGGATAACGACACATGTCTTGTTGATAAATCGCCGAGCGAGCCGCCGCCGCCTGATCACATTCTTCTTCCAAAGCATCAAGGGCATCTTGACAGGCCTTCTCATTATCTGCTTCAACATAAGCCACCACCCTAGGCGAGTCATGATGAATATCACTTGGAAGAACCACCTCTGTGCGTAAACCATGAAGAAAGGCATGTAACTTGTTGATCGTTGGTGGTAGTTATGATACTCCAAAGAACTACAAGAAGCTCTTCGACCCAAAAACCCGGAGTTAACTCCAAAGGCACCATGAGTTGGGGTTTGATCCCTTTTAAAATCTCTTGGTTAGCACGCTCAGCTTGCCCATTGGACTATGGGTGAACCACTGATGACACAACAAGCCAGATATGCTCTCTTTGACAGAATTCTTTCATAGAACCCTTGGATAAATTTGTCCCATTATCTGTGATAATACTGTGAGGATAACCAAAGCGGAAGATCAGCTTTTTCATGAACTGAACTGCAGTCGCCGCCTCACAATTGCTAACAGGTTCAGCTTCCACCCACTTGGTAAATTTATCAACTACAACAAGCAAGTGAGTTTTCTTGTCCTTAGACTGTTTAAGGGGCACGACCATATCAAGCCCCCAGACCGCAAATGGACATGTTATTGGGATCATCCTTAGTTCTTGAGCCGGCACATGAGTCTGTCTTCCAAACTTCTGACAACCATCACACTTGCGCACCAGGTCCTCAGTGTCTACATGAGCCGTTACCTAGAAGAATCCATGCCTAAATGCTTTAGCCAATAGAGATCATGACCCTGCATGATGACAACAATCACCTGCATGAATTTCATGTAAGATCTCACAACCTTCTTCAGGGGAGACACATCATGGGAACACGCCAGTCACGCTGCATCTGTGTAACTCGCCATTGACTATAGTCATGGACTTAGACCGCCTTGTAATCTGTCGAGCCAAATTTTCATCTTGAGGTAACTCGCCCCGAGTGAGATAAGGGAGCGGACATTCAGGAATAGCATGTGGTCAGGAATAGCAAGATCTTCCTCTGAAGGAAACTTAATTGAAGGGTTGTGCAGCACATCAAGGAACACATTGGGTGGAACTGGCTTACGCTGAGACCCGAGTCGAGACAATGCATCAACCGCCTCGTTTTTCCTCCGGTCTATGTGATCCACCTGATAACCCTTGAAGTTACTAGCAATATTGTCGGTTTCCTGATGAATAGCTGCCATAAGTGGGTCTTTAGAATCCCACTTCCCTGAAACCTACTGTGCAACAAGATCTGAGTCGCCCAGGCACCTAACCTGGCTCAAGTTCATCTCTTTGGCCATGCGGAGCCCATGTAACAAGGCCTCATACTCAGCTACATTATTAGTACAGGGAAACATAAGCCTCAAGACATAACAAAATTTATCACCTCTTGGGGATTCCAAAATGACTCCAGCCTCCGAGCCTTCCAACTGCCTAGACCCATCAAAATGTATGGTCCAGTATGTATTGTCAGGCTTCTCCTCTGGTGCTTGCAGCTCTGTCCAATCATTTATGAAATCTACCAAACCCCGAGGCTTGATGGACGTTCTAGGCACATACTTAAGATCATGTGGTCCAACCTCAATTGCCCACTTAGCAACCCGGCTAGTAGCCTCTCTGTTCTGTATAATATCTCCCAAGGGGGCTGAACTCACCACTATGATTGGGTGCCCAAGGAAATAATGCTTCAACTTGCGACTCGCCATGAACACTCTGAATACCTGCTTTTGGCAATGTGGATATCCCTGTTTAGATTCCATGAGCACTTCATTGACGTAATAAACCGGTCGCTGTACTAGATACTCTTTACCCGCCTCCTTGCGCTCCACAACTACTGCCATGCTCACTGCTTTATTATTTGCCGCCACATACATGAGCAAAGGCTCTTTGTCTATGGGAGCAGCCAAGACAGGTGGCTCAGCTAACTGCTTATTGAGCACCTCAAATGCCTCATTAACAACATTGCTCCAGACGAAGTGATCATTCTTCTTCATCATCTGATAAAGGGGAATCGCCTTCTCTGTGAGGCAGCTTATAAACCAATTCAGAGCTGCAATACGACCTGCCAAACATTGAACATCATTAATGCATGCCGGCTTAGAGAGAGAAGTAATTGCCTCAATCTTCTCCGGGTTAGCCTCAATGCCCCGCTCCGAGACCAGGAAACCTAACAATTTGCCTCCTGGCACTCCAAAAACACACTTGGCCGGGTTAAGCATCATTTTGTACACCCTGAGATTATCAAATGTCTCCTTAAGGTCATCAAGTAAGGTTTCCTTTTTCCTTGAATTAACCACAATATCATCCACATAGGCATGAACATTTCGACCAATCTGCTTGTGAAAACAATTCTGAACGCAACGTTGGTAAGTCGCCTGTGCACACTTGAGCCCAAAAGGTATCGACACATAACAGAAAGCTCCAGAGGGGGTGACAAAAGCTATCTTTTCCTGATCTTCCACTTCCATCTTAATCTAATGATAACCAGAATAAGCGTCCAGGAAGCACAAACAATCACAACCCATCATTGCATCAATGATTTGGTCAACGCAAGGGAGAACAAATGGGTTAGCTCCCTTGTTAAGATCTGTGTAATCAACACACATACGCCAAGTGTTGTTCTTCTTAAGCACCAGCACCGGGTTAGCCAGCCACTGAGGATGGAAAACCTCAACTCTGAACCCGGAAGCTAGGAGCCAGGCTACTTCTTCCCCAATATCCCAAAAGGCATAATAACAGATACCGCGGAACTGCCAGTCCTACTGCATGAACCACCCGCTTGTGAACCTTCTCGTCCCGTTTGCAAAGACTTGTAGTGAAGACGTGGTATTGACCACCATTGAGCTGCTTAGGGTTAAGCTGATACCCAGACTGATTATCCTACTGATGATTCCCATGACTAGACTGTTGATTTCCCTGGCCCTGATAATTGGAGCTTGAGCCGCCACCACCAAAGCCGGCTCCTTGTGGCCCGGGGCCTGACCCGCTGGGCAGCCCATTACTGCTACCGTGATGCCATGAAAACCCTTGATTCCTAAACTCCTTCATAACGTAACAATCCTTCAAAGCATGTTTGGATGACTTATTTTGATAACTATGCTTGGGACAAGGGACATTAAACATGTCCTCCATACTCTGTGACCTTCCTGGCTTGAAAGGCGGCTTGCCATTGCCATCACGAAGCTGATTCTTACAACTAGTGTTGGTATTAGCCACCAGATTAGACTCACCATCCGAGTATCTACGCTTATTACCATTGCCCTGGTTATTGCCATTGTGCCCTGCCACATTCTGCTACTGGCCCTTAGCACCACTATTTTTCTTGCCCTTGTTAGATTTATCATCATCGGTACGGGGATCTTTTGTGGTGTCAGAATCCTCATATTTGGTGAGAGCGCTCATGAGATCACCCATATCTTGGCACTTACGCTTGAGCCGCCCGAGATTCTGCTTAAGGGGCAAGAAATGATAGTTCTTCTCAAGAATTAGAACAACTTGAGCCGCCGCGATATTATCTGACGAGTGGATGATAGCTGAGACCCGCCGGACCCAATGATGGGCCGACTCATCCTCCCGCTGCACGCAGTGATCCAAATCCACAATCATTAGCGGTTGCTTGCATGTTACTTGATTTTTTTGATAAAACCCGCCTTTAACTCAGCCCATGAATTAATCGAATTAGGAGGCAGGCCTTTCAACCATGAGCGACCCAGTATTTCCAACATCATGGTGAAATATTTGGCACATACTACATCACAGACCTCTAACATATCCATGGCTAGCTCATAACTCTCAATCCATCCTGCAGGCTCCAGATAAGCTATATAATTAGGTATCTTATAGGGACCCTTGAAATCCTTAGGCATATGCTCATTGCGTAAGGCCGACACTTGACACGGAACTCTGAGACTCTTAGTGCTTAACCCGGATTCTATTGAAGCTAAAGGAACCATAGGGGGCGGCTCATAAGCCCCCTGGTTTGCTGCCTCCTCCTCTCGACAGGCTCTCGCACCGTCCACAAGTGCTTGAACTACGCCCCGAGGATTGGGCGGGTTACGACGTTGTTCATTGCTGGAGACCGCGGGTGACTCAATACGCCAGCTGTAACTACGACTCGGGAGAGGAGTTGAGTGCACATGATCACGACTGTACGAATACGCGGCCTGTTGTGCAATTACTGTTTGCAGGAGCTCAACTGCGTTTCGGGTTTCCACTTCAGCCTGTGACTCACCAGTAATAGGAATTGCCGCTAGCCGGGTTGCCCCTGCTAGCTTGTTATCCACCGGGTTGGAGAAGTGTCCTGGTGGCGTCAGAAAACGTTGTGGCGGCATCTGATCGGGGGTCGAGTTGGGTGTTGCCTCTTCCCTTCATGGTGGCTCAGGCTGCCGAGGTGGAGCCTCCACCGGATTTCCTAGTAAACCTGGGTTTAACTAGGGGTTCACCCGGGCGTCTGGAGTACTTGGTCCCGTTCTGGGGGTGTCAAACAAGCGCCGCGGGTCATACGTCAACGGACGACTCTAGTGCCTTCTCTGGTATACTGCATTGGATGTGTTCTGGTCTAGATTTAAGCGCCAAGCCTCTGCCTTGACACGCTCTGCGTCTGCGTCAACTTGAGTCTTCAGTGCAGCTGCCTGGATGTTCTTAGTTATGATATCCTCCTGGGCCTTGGTTATCTCCTCACGAATCTTCACAATCTCCGTGTTGTGTTCCGCCTGATTCGCCACAGTAACCTCTGTTGCTAACAAAGTTGTCAAGGTGCCCATGAGATCCAACAGTACTTGAGCTAGCGGCCTGGCTGAGACGGATCCACCAACCCTTGCGGCAGCTGGGTCAGAAGTTGTTGCAGCCCCCATTAAGGAATTGAGAGCCGACCCTATGCCAGCCATGAATATGGCAGCCCTGCACGGTGGCTCATAGCGATCTGGAATACTATGGCAATCGGAAAAGCCCCCAAGCCCGCCATCTTGAAGCTGATAGAAGGATTCCGTCTCTCAAGTCAAGGATTCATCACCTGAGAAGATTTGAGTCTCTCCTCGAGATGCAGAATCTTCCGCAAGCTCCGCGCCTTGCGTGAAGCCTATGAAAACATGTTTTTGCCCGTCTTGGACCCAGGAGGGTTGCGCGCACCAAGCTGGCTCAACAATGTCGGTGTAGACGTCTAGCTCAGGCTCAGATCCACCAATCTTGCCGATGAAGACGTGAGTTCCACCAAAGGGGACCCGGTATGAATACTCAATTGAGTCGGCCTCGGGACCCCATCCAACATCGTCGATGTAGAGCTTGCCACGATGACTCTTGGTCATCCTGCCAATGACATATCCCTTATTCCCTAGGAAATAGCCCTTCAAGAACTCGAAACCATCGTGCGCTGGCCCCACTGTGGGTGCCAACTATCGTGGTTTTGCCACGGCAGATGTCTTAGTGAAAGGACTTAATCGTGAAGCCATCGCAACGGTGATTAGCTTGCCGGGGTTGAGCAGGACAAGAGACACGGGTTTACCTAGGTTCATCCCCTCACGATGGAGGTAAAACCTACTCCTGCTCTTGTTGCTTATTGCTTGAGTATCAATTACAAAGGAGCGGATTCGCTTGACCTAGCTATTGGTTGAATGTAACCTGTCTATTCTATGTCGGGACCCAACCTTTATATATAGGTCAAGGTCTCCAGCTTACAAGAGTCCGGGCTGGGTTATGCTTCATGATCGACCCTGGCTCTAAGTCGCCTTGCCTTCTGTGGCAAGTCGCCATCGGGCGGCATACACTTCTGGGCCATGCACCGTCTTCTAACCTTGGGCTGAATCTGGCCCATCTTGTAAGTCGCCTCTTTTACCTTGTGTCTTGATCACTGGAGCCTGTCTGAAGCCCATCGTCTTAAGTCGCCAGCAGCCTAAACCGGCCCTTTCAGGGCTGGTTATATCATGGGGTTATATCGCCTACACACACCAAAAATACTTTTCCGCCACCACAAGTTTTTGTCTTTGTGATATCCCATCTGGATAATTTTTCCGGTACTCTGTCGGAGGGGGATTCGACCATGGAGGGCTTCTACATCAACCTTGCTGCGATTCCAATGATGTGTGAGTAGTTTACCACAGACCTACGGGTCCAGTGCTAGTAGCTAGATGGATTCTTGTCTCTCTTTGATCTTCAATACAATGTTCTCCTTGATGTTCTTGGAGATCTATTCATTTGTTGAGATCCGATGAATTGTGGGTTTATGGTCACATTTTGTATGAATATTATTTGAGTCTTATTTGAACCCTTTTATGCATGATTTATATAGCTTTGTATTTCTCTCCGATCTATTGATTTGGTTTGGCCAACTATATTGATTTTTCTTGCAGTGGGAGAGGTGCTTCGTAGTGGGTTAAATCTTGCGGTGCTTATTCCTAGTGACCGAAAGGGACATGGCACGTATTTGTATTGTTACAATTAAGGATAAAAAGATGGTGTTTGTTCATATTGATTGGATCTATCCCTCTACATCATCTTGCTTAAGGTGTTACTCCGTTCTTGTTAACTTAATACACTAGATGCATCCTGGATAGCAGTCGATGTGTGGAGTTATAGTAGTAGATGCAGGAAGGAGTCGGTCTGCCTGTCACGGACGTGATGCCAATATACATGATCATTACCTTAGATATCATCATAACTATGCACCTTTCTATCAGTTGCTCAACAGTAATTTGTTTACCCACCATATGCTTTGTTTCAAGACAGAAGCCTCTAGTGAAAACTATGGCCCCCGGGTCTATCTTTTATCATATTATTTTCAGATCTATAAAATCAAAATCACAAAAATACCTTGCTGCAATTTATTTACTTTTATTTTATTTCACACTTTTACTTATCTTTTATATCTATCGCTATCAGATCTCATCCTTGCAAGTAACCGTGAAGGGATGGAGAACCCCTTTATCGTGTTGGGTCCAAGTATTTTTTTGTTTGTGTAGGTGCAATTATTGGAGACTTGTGTATTCCTCCTACTGGATTGATACCTTGGTTCTCAACTAAGAGAAATACTTATCTCTACTTTGCTGGATCACCCTTTCCTCTTCAAGGGAAAAACCAACGCAAGCTCAAGAAGTAGCACCATGCACTTCTGGTAACCAGAGAACCCACTCATGGAATCCTTCTTCAAGATGAACTGGTCATCAGAGGACTAGACGCCATGGTAGAGATGATCGAAGACATTTTTGCGCAACCGAAAGTGCCAGGAAAACTTTCACCGAAGCAGGCATCGGCGTCAAAGTAGTCGTCCGTCATCTCAAATGAAAGTGTGCCCTATTGCAGTTAACCACTCGATGACTCTTGATCGATCCCTTGAAATTGAGAACACGCTCTTCCGCATGCTCCGCGTCTGCAAGAAGCAGCTGCATCATCACCGTCTCATCCATGTAGTCCTCCTCGACGGATGAGCTATTGGACGACTCAATATGGTGCTCATATATATACTCCATATCCGACTCCATTGCTTAAAATAATTTTAGCACAGACATTTCATTGAACAGTTGTCGGGCATGGTGAGAATCATAGGAGTGGGCGGTACCTTTGTGGTGGTCGGAGTAGAGATGTGCAACGGCGGCAGAGGAGAAGTGGCATGGAGCTCGGATGTACCGTTGAATATGACATACTTGTTGAGTTCCGGCAGGGGTGTGGCAGGGCGGCCGGGGTGCTGGAGTGGCGGCAAAGGCAAGAGAAAAAAGGAAGAATAGAAAATGGGAGGATGGAGGCACGGGGTCCGGGAGGGGCTTGGGTGGGTCGGGGGTCTCGAAGTCCTACGTGTCTGTTGTCCAGACACCGGCAAAGCCGCTCCCCCAGTTTGTCTCGAGTTTGCGGGACAAAGTGCGTCCGGACCGCTCGGTGGACCAATACAAGACTGTGTTAGATGGCTAAACACGTCCACACCATGCAGTTTAGACGGTTACATGCGGTCTGAGGGCCTGCTTTGGAGATGTCCTTAGTGAGCAAATAACACGGGTACATAAAAACCTATTTTAACCAAGAGATTACCTTTTTACACAAAATACATCATGCCACCACATTTTTTAGTAGAGGTAAATGCACTCGTGGTGCCTAAGAGAAACTCTAGCAAGGTCATAATGCATATTGTAGTTAGACAATATTTGGATTAATGAATTGATTAATCATATGTCATAGCATATATAGAGTACACAGGCAAAGAGATCTCAACCGTATCCGCTATACCAGCAAAGGATCGGCAGATATGTGTAGAATAGGAAACAATAAAGCGAAATTCTAGATGCCTAATGTACATGCGATAATAACCGTACTCAACACCTCCCCCCTCCCGCAGTCGATACATCACCGGTGATGCAAAGACTGGACCGAAACTCGTCGAAGGTAGACATCGGTAACCCCTTGGTCATGACATCGACAAACTGTTGAGAGATGGGAACATGCAAGACGTGAATGCGCCCTCGAGAGCCACCTGCTCACGTATGAAGTGAATTTCAAGCTCGATGTGCTTCGTACATCGATGATGATCATTGTTGGCGGAGAGGTAGACAACGGATACATTGTCATAGTACATGAGTGTAGCCCGAGACACGTCATAATGGAGCTCCCGAAGAACTTGCCAAAACAAAGAGCACTCAGCAACGGCATTGGACACAACTCGGTACTCTACCTTGGCGCTGGAGCGGACCATAGGTGCCGTTTGATGACCAACTGATGAGGGACGGCCCAAGGTAGGTGGAGTAACCAGACGTAGAGCGTCGAGTGCCAGGACAACCAATCCGCATCAGAGTACGCGACCATGTCAATGGAGGAGGTGGCCGTCAAGGTGAGCCCCATAGCTATAGTGCCGTAGATGTATGCTACGTCTTGAGCTTGCGTTCGTTTTCCTTGAAGAGGAAAGCGTGATGCAACAAAGTAGCGTAAGTATTTCCCTCAGTTTTTGAGACCCAAGGTATCAATCCAGTAGGAGGCTCCTCAAAAGTCCCATGCACCTACACAAACAAACAAGAACCTCGCAACCAACGCAATAAAGGGGTTGTCAAGCCCTTCACGGCCACTTGCGGAAGTGAGATCTGATAGATATAATATGATAAGATAAATATTTTGGGTATTTTTATGATATAGATTGGAAAGTAAAAGATGCAAATAAAAGTAGATAGTAACTTATATGATAAAAATAGACCCAGGGCCATAGGTTTCACTAGTGGCTTCTCTCAAGATAGCATAAGTATTACGGTGGGTGAACAAATTACTGTCGAGCAATTAATAGAAAAGCACATATTCATGAGATTATCTAGGCATGATCATGTATATAGGCATCATGTCCATGGAAAGTAGATCGAAACGATTCTGCATCTACTACTATTACTCCACACAGCGACCGACTCCTGCCTGCATCTAGAGTATTAAGTTCATGAAGAATAGAGTAACGCCTAAAGAAAGATGACATGATGTAGAGGGATAAACTCATGAAGTATGATATAAACACCATATTTTTATCCTCGATGGCAACAATACAATATGTGCCTTGCTGCCGCTGCTGTCACTGGGAAAGGACACTGCAAGATTGAACCCAAAGCTAAGCACTTCTCCCATTGCAAGAAAGATCAATCTAGTAGGCCAAACCAAACTGATAATTTGAAGAGACTTGCAAAGATAACTTAATCACACATAAAAGAATTTGGAGGACATTCAAATATTTCTCATAGATAAACTTGATCATAAACCCACAATTCGTCGGATCTCGACAAACACACCGCAAAAAGAGTTACATCGAATAGATGTCCAAGAAGATCGAGGAGAACTTGGTATTGAGATTCAAAGAGAGAGAAGAAGCCATCTAGCTAATAACTATGGACACGAAGGTCTGTGGTAAACTACTCACAACTCATCGGAAGGGCCTTGGAGATGATGTAGAGGCCCTCCATGGTCGATTCCCCCTCCGGCGAAGCACCGACGTAGGCTCCAAGATGGGATCTCGCGGATACAGAAGGTTGCGGCGGTGGAATTAGGTTTTCTGGTGCTCCTCGATGGTTTTGGGGTACGTGGGTATATATAGGAGGAAGAAGTAGGTCGGTGGGTGCTCGAGGGGCCCACGAGGGTGGGGGGCACGCCCACCCCTAGGGGGCGCGCCGGGCACCCTCGTGGCCGCCTCCTCTGTTGCTTGACGTCCACTCCAATTCCCTGGATCACGTTTGTTCCAAAAAGATCGCTCCCGAAGGTTTCATTCCGTTTGGACTCCGTTTGATATTCCTTTTCCTGGAAACACTGAAATAGGCAAAAAAAACAGCAATTCGGGCTGGGCCTCTGGTTAGTAGGTTAGTCCCAAAAATGATATAAAAGTGTAAAGTAAAGCCCATAAACATCCAAAATGGGTAATATAATAGCATGGAACAATAAAAAAATTATAGATACATTGGAGACGTATCAAGGATCCCAAGCTTAATTCATGCTCGTCCTCGAGTAGGTAAATCATAAAAACAGAATTTTTGATGTGGAATGCTACCTAGCATAATTCTCAATGTAATTTTATTTATTGTGGCATGAATGTTCAGATCCAAATGATTCAAAATAAAAGTTCATATTGACATAAGAAATAGTAATACTTCAAGCATACTAATCAAAGCAATCGTGTCTTCTCAAAATAACATGGCAAAAGAAAGTTATCCCTACAAAATCATATAGTCTGGCTGTTACTCTATCTTCATCACACAAAGTATTTAATCGTGTACAACCCCGATGACAAGCAAAGCAATTGTTTCATACTTTAGTAATCTCAAACCTTTTCAACTTTCATGCAATACATGAGCGTGAGCCATGGACATAACACTATATGTGGAATAGAATGGTGGTTGTGGAGAAGACAAAAAGGAGAAGATAGTCTCACATCAACTAGGCGTATCAACGGGCTATGGAGATGCCCATTAATAGATATCAATGTGAGTGAGTAGGGATTGCCATGCAACGGATGCACTAGAGCTATAAATGTATGAAAGCTCAACAAAAGAAACTGAGTGGGTGTGCATCCAACTTGCTTGCTCACGAAGACCTAGGGCATTTTGAGGAAGCCCATCATTGGAATATGCAAGCCAAGTTCTATAATGAAAAATTCCCACTAGTATATGAAAGTGACAACATTGGAGACTCTCTATCATGAAGATCATGGTGCTACTTTGAAGCACAAGTGTGGTAAAAAGGATAGTAGCATGGTCCCTTCTCTCTTTTTCTCTCATTTTTTATTTGGCCTTTCTCTTTTTTTAAAGTCCGAAGTCTCGTCCCGACTTGTGGGGGAATCATAGTCTCCATCATCCTTTGCTCACTGGGACAATGCTCTAATAATGAAGATAATCAAACTTTTATTTATTTACAACTCAAGATTACAACTCGATACTTAGAACAAGATATGACTCTATATGAATGCCTCCGGAGGTGTACCGGGATATGCAATGAATCAAGCATGACATGTATGAAATTATAAAGGTGGCTTTGCCACAAATACGATGTCAACTACATGACCATGCAAAGAGCAATATGACAATGATGATGCATGTCATATAAATGGAATGGTGGAAATTTGCATGGCAGTATATCACGGAATGGCTATGGAAATGCCATAATAGGTAGGTATGGTGGCTGTTTTGAGGAAGGTATATGGTGGGTGTATGGTACCGGCGAAAGTTGCGCGGCACAAGAGAGGCTAGCAATGGTGGAAGGGTGAGAGTGCGTATAATCCATGGACTCAACATTAGTCATAAAGAACTCATATAATTATTGCAAAAATCTACAAGCCATTGAAAACAAAGCACTATGTGCATGCTCCTAGGGGGATAGATTGGTAGGAAAAGACCATCGCTCGTCCCCGACCGCCACTCATAAGGAAGACAATCAATAAATAAAATTGTGCTCCAACTTCATCACAAAGCGGTTCACCATACGTGCATGCTATGGGAATCACAAACATCAACACAAGTATTCTTTAAATTCATAATCACCCAACTAGCATGACTCTAATATCACCACTTCTATATCTCAAAACAATTATCAAGTATCAAATTGATCATAACACCCAATTCACTTTCTATGATAGTTTTTATTATACCCAACTTGGATGCCCATCATTCTAGGACCAATTTTATAACCATAGCAAATACCATGCTGTTCTAAGAGACTCTCAAAATAATATAAATGAAGCATGAGATATCAACAATTTCTACAAAATCAAGCCACTGCCGTGCTCTAAAATATATAGGTGAAGCACTAGAGCAAAAACTATCTAGCTCAAAAGATATAAGTGAAGCACATAGAGTATTTTAATAAATTCTAATCAAGTGGGATTCTCCCAAAAGGTTTGTACATCAAGGATGATTGTGGTAACCTAAACAACAAAGACTAATATCATACAAGACGCTCCAAGCAAAAACACATATCATGTGGCGAATAAAAATATAGCTCCAAGTAAAGTTACCGATAGACGAAGACGAAAGAGGGGATGCCTTCCGGGGAATCCCCAAGCTTAGGCTTTTGGTTATCCTTTAATATCTTGGGGTGCCATGGGCATCCCCAAGCTTAGGTTCTTTCCACTCCTTATTCCATAATCCATCAAATCTTTACCCAAAACTTTAAAACTTCACAACACAAAACTCAACAGGAAATCTCATAAGCTCCGTTAGTGCAAGAAAGAAAAACCACCACATAAGGTACTGTAATGAACTCATTCTTTATTTATATTGGTGTTAAACCTACTGTATTCCAACTTCTCTATGGTTCATACCCATTGATACTAGCCATAGATGCATCAAAATAAGCAAACAACACACGAAAAACAGAATCTGTCAAAAACAGAACAGTCTGTAGCAATCTGTAACTCTCGAATACTTCTGGAATTCGAAAAATCCTACCAAAATAGGAAGTCCTGGGACATTTATCTGTTGATATACAGAAAAAAGAATCAACACAAAAGCACGTTTCTGTGAATTACTAATATTATTTTCGTGCACACCAAGTTTCTTTCTTTCAGCAGAATCAAATTAACTATCACCGTAGGTTATCCTATAGGTTCTACTTGGCACAAACACTAATTAAAACATGAAAACACATCTAAACAGAAGCTAGATGAAATATTTATTACTAAACATAAGAAAAAAGCAAAAAAATATAATAAAATTGGGTTGCCTCCCAACAAGCGATATTGTTTAACGCCCCTAGCTAGGCATAAAAGCAAGGATAGATCTAAGTAGTGCCATCTTTGGCACTCAATTCATAAGTAGCTCGCATGATAGATTCATAAGGTAATTTTACTTTCTTTCTTGGAAAGTGCTACATGCCTTTCCTTAATGGAAATTGGAATCTAATATTCCCTTCCTTCATATCAATAATTGCACCAATCGTTCTAAGGAAAGGTCTACCAAGAATAATAGGACATGAAAGATTGCAATCTATATCAAGAACGATAAAATCTACGGGCACATAATTCCTATTTGAAACAATAAGAACATCATTGATCCTTCCCATAGGTTTCTTAATGGTGGAATCCACAAGGTGCAAATTTAAAGAGCAATCATCAAAATCATGGAAACCTAGCACATCACATAAGTTTTCGGAATCGTGGAAACACTAGCACCCAAATCACACAAAGCATAACACTCATGATCTTTTATTTTAATCTTTATAGTAGGTTCCCACTCATCATAAAGTTTTCTAGGTATAGAAACTTCCAAATTAATTTTTTCATCATAAGATTGCATCAAGGCATCAACAATATGTTTGGTAAAAGCTTTATTTTGACTATAAGCATGAGGAGAATTCAACACGGATTGCAACAAGGAAATACAATCTCTTAAAGAACAATTATCATAATTAAATTAATTGAAATCCATAATAGTGGGTTCAATGCTATTTAAAGTCTTGACCTCTCCAATCCCACTTTTACCAAATTTAGCATGAAGATCTAAAAGCTCCGAATCATTGGGACGCCTTTTAAATAAAGTTGACTCATCTCCAGTCCCGTCATTATTAAGATTCATATGCAAAACAAAGATTTAATAGGGGACACATTAATAACTTTTAGATCTTCATCATTATTTTCATGGAAACTAGAAGAACACGCTTTTACAAAGCAATCTTTCTTAGCACGCAATCTAGCGGTTCTTTCCTTGCACTCATCAATGGAAATTATCATGGCTTTGAGAGACTCATTGATATCATGCTTAGGGGAAGTAGATCTAAGTTTTAAAGAATCAACATCAAGTGAAAGTCTATCAACGTTCCTAGCCAAATCATCAACTTTAAGCATTTTTTCTTCAAGCAAAGCATTAAAATTCTTTTGAGAGATCATAAATTATTTAACACTAGTCTCAAAATCAGAGAGCATATTATTAAAATTACCATAAGAATTATTGTAGGAATTTCCATAATTATTAGAGGAATTACTAGGGAACGGTCTAGGATTAAAGTTTCCTCTATAAGCATTGTTACCAAAATTATTCCTACCAACAAAATTCACATCCATAGATTCATTATTATTCTCAATAAAAGTAGACAAAGGCATATCATTGGGATCAATAGGAGCACTCTTAGTAGCAAACAATTTCATAAGTTCATCCATCTTTCCACTCAAAACATTAATTTCTTCTATAGAATGCACTTTTTTACTAGTAGATCTCTCGATGTGCCATTGAGAGTAATTAGCCATAATGTTATCAAGGAGTTTAGTAGCTTCCCCTAAAGTGATTTCCATAAAAGTGCCTCCCGCGGATGAATCTAAAAGATTTCTAGAAGCAAAATTCAATCTGGCATAACAATTTTGTATGATCATCCATAAGTTCAAACCATGAGTAGGGCAATTGCGAGTCATCAATTTCATTCTTTCCCAAGATTGGGAAACATGCTCATGATCAAGTTGTTTAAAATTCATAATATCGTTCCTAAGAGAGATGATGTTAGCGGGAGGAAAATACTTAGAGAGAAAAGCATCTTTGCACTTATTCCATGAATCAATACTATTCTTAGGCAAAGACGAAAACCAAATTTTAGCACGATCTCTAAGTGAAAACAGAAATAACTTCAATTTAACAATATCATTATCCGTATCTTTCTTATTTTGCATCTCACACAAATCAACAAAGTTGTTTAGATGGGTAGCGGCATCTTCACTAGGAAGCCGGAGAATTGATCTTTCATAACAAGATTCAACAAAGCAGCATTGATTTCACAAGACTCAACATCATTAAGAGGAGCAATCGGAGTGCTAAGGAAATCATTATTATTGGTATTGGAAAAGTCACACAATTTGGTATTATCTTGCGCCATCGTGACAAGCAATCCAACACACAAGCAAACAAAAAGGGAAGCGAAAGAGAGAGGAGATTTGGAAAGAGAGGGCGAATAAAACGGCAAGGGTGAAGTGGGGGAGAGGAAAACGAGAGGCAAATGGCAAATAATGTAATGCGAGGGAGACGAGTTTGTGATGGGTACTTGGTATGTCTTGACTTGAGCGAAGACCTCCCCGGCAACGGTGCCAGAAATCCTTCTTGCTATGTCATGAGCTTGTGTTGGTTTTCCTTGAAGAGGAAAGGGTGATGCAGCAAAGTAGCGTAAGTATTTCCCTCGGTTTTTGAGAACCAAGGTATCAATCCAGTAGGAGGCTCCTCAAAAGTCCCATGCACCTACACAAACAAACAAGAACCTCGCAACCAACGCAATAAAGGGGTTGTCAATCCCTTCATGGCCACTTGTGAAAGTGAGATCTGATAGAGATAATATGATAAGATAAATATTTTTGGTACTTTTATGATATAGATTGGAGAGTAAAAGATGCAAATAAAAGTAGATGGTAAACTTATATGATAAAAGATAGACAAGGAGGCCATAGGTTTTACCAGTGGCTTCTCTCAAGATAGCATAAGTATTACGGTGGGTGAACAAATTACTGTCGAGTAATTGATAGAAAAGCGCATAGTTATGAGATTATCTAGGCATGGTCATGTATATAGGCATCACATCCATGACAAGTAGATCGAAACAATTCTGCATCTACTACTATTACTCCACACATCGACCGACTCCTCCCTGCATCTAGAGTATTAAGTTCATGAAGAAGAGAGTAACACATTAAGAAAGATGACATGATGTAGAGGGATAAACTCATGCAATATGATATAAACCCCATCTTTTTATCCTCGATGGCAACAATACAATACGTGCCTTGCTGCCCTTGCTGTCACTGGGAAAGGACACCGCAAGATTGAACCCAAAGCTAAGCACTTCTCCCATTGCAAGAAAGATCAATCTAGCAGGCCAAACCAAACTGATAATTCAAAGAGACTTGCAAAAATAACTTAATCACAAATAAAAGAATTCAGAGGAGATTCAAATATTTCTCATAGATAAACTTGATCATAAACCCACAATTCATCGGATCTCGAAAAACACACGCAAAAAGAGTTACATCGAATAGGTCTCCAATAAGATCGAGGAGAACTTGGTGTTGAGATTCAAAGAGAGAGAAGAAGACATCTAGATAATAACTATGGACCCAAAGGTCTATGGTAAACTACTCACAACTCATCGAAAGGGCCTTGGAGATGATGTACAGGCCCTCCATGGTCAATTCCCCCTCTAGCGGCGCGCCGACGAAGGCTCCAAGATGGGATCTCGCGGATACAGAAGGTTGCGCCGGTGGAATTAGGTTTTCGTGGTGCTCCTCGATGGTTTCGGGATACGTGGGTATATATAGGAGGAAGAAGTAGGTTGGTGGATGCTCGAGGGGCCCACGAGGGTGGGGCGCGCCCACCCCTAGGGGGCGCGTCGGGCACCCTCGTGGCTGCCTCCTCTATTGCTTGACGTCCACTCCAAGTCCCTTGGATCATGTTTGTTCCAAAAAGATTGCTCCCGAAGGTTTCATTCCGTTTGATATTCCTTTTCTTGGAAACACTGAAATAGGCAAAAAATAGCAATTCGGGCTGGGCCTCCGGTTAGTAGGTTAGTCCTGAAAATGATATAAAAGCGTAAAGTAAAGCCCATAAACATCCAAAACGGGTAATATAATAGCATGGAACAATGAAAAATTATAGATACGTTGGAGACGTATCAATGTACCGAAGATTCTGCTTCACCAAGTTCTAATGACTGTCGCGTGGAGCATGCATGTGGAGGCACACCTGTTGTACGGGGCACTGCAAATCCGGTCTGGTGAGGGCCAAGTACTGAAGAGCACCCACAATAGAGCGGTAGAACGGGCCATCCGGTGCAGGGGAGACCTCGAGCGTAGAGAGCTTGGCCTTGGTTTCAACATGAGTGGCGACAGGCTTGCAGTTAAGCATGCCGACACGCTCAAGAAGCTCATGAGCATACTTTTGTTGAAGAAGAAAGAAGTCGTCGGATCGCCAAACCACCTTGATGCCGAGGGAGTAGTGGAGCCGCCCCAAGTCCTTAATGGCGAACTCGACACTGAGACGAGCAGTGAGCTGGCCAAGAAGCTCGGTCGATGATGTCGTGAAGATGATGTCGTTGACATAGAGAAGGAGGTATGTAGTCGCATGGCTATGATGACACACAAACAGGGAAACATCAGAGCGAGTAGCTCAGAAGCTGCTACTTGTCAGCTGCGTTGGGATTTCCCTGAAGAGGAGAGGATGAAGCAATACAATAGAGATAAATATTTCCCTTAGTTAAGAACCAAGGTTATCAATGCAGTAGGAGAACCACATAGATCCTCGTTAGCAGCACCCTGCCGCCACAATGAACATGACCTAAATCTGTCATCAGACTATGTGCAGGATATTGCGCCTGTAATCGCACTGGCCCTAGATCCAGAGCAGAGCATGCCATCCGAGGATAGGAGGCTCAACCTCGCCACGGAAGCCACAGACTCAGCGATGCTAGAGCCGAACGCATATCTAACCTCCAACGAGGCATGTGTCATCGGAACCTCGGACTCGTCTTCGGCCATAGGCTCTGAACTGCGTGTATCCGCACCCATTGAATCCGACCGGGAGTCAATCTTAGAGTTCAGCTCTGTGGACATCTTCCAACACTCACCCTTAGGCGATGTGTTAAACTCGTTAAAGTCCCTCTTCTTGTCAGGAGATTCTTGGCCGAACTATGTCCGGCTTGAATGGGAAGCGGACGACGAAGAGCTTTGTTGCCCACCCACCACCCACTTGATATCTACTGTCGATGGTTTGACCGACATGCTTGATTTTGTCTCTGAAGACATCGACGGTATGGACGACAATGCCGGAGAAGAACAGGAACCACCGCCCACAGGGCACTGGACAACGACCTCCTCATATGATATATACATGATGGATACACCGAAGGAAGACAATGGCGATGATAAAAAGGATCCAGTTGAGGATAAAACTCCTGGAAAGCAGCCAAAGCCCCGATGTCAGCGGCACCGCTTGAAATCACGCCATGGTAAAAATAGCGATACCGGCACAAGAGGGAATAACACTCCGGACGACGCCGAAGACAATGAAGAAACCGCGGACCCAACAATGGAGCAGGATGAGAAAGGTGACGGCAAACACAGTCCGGGCCCCTGCCTGATCACAGCGATGCCGAAGACTCCAATTATCAACCTGTCTTCGAAGAGGAGAGCAGTCGGGATGACAATGCATTCATCATCCTGGAAGAACAATTGGAACTAGAGCACCTCCACCAGAGACTTATCGCCACCGCAAGGAGCTTGAAGAAGCAGAAGCAATGGCTTAAAGCCGCGCAGGATACGCTCAATAATAAATGGAACGAAGTGCTCGACACGAAGGAAAAATACGGCAGTAATCGCCAAACAAATAGCTACCCCAAACGCAAACTGCTGCCCGAATTCGACGACGATGCTATTGCGCCCATACCGCCGAATAACAATACGGCCGATCAACCAGGCCGGCCACCTCGTAGTCGAGACAGAGTGGCTAACAATGCCGCTCACAAAACCGCACCCCTACCCATAGAGGAAAGGAGGTCGCAACCCAGAACTAGAAACACGATTTACGTGAAGACCTGGACAAAAGGGTTGGCAGAACCAGGTCCATTTATGGATCCAGGGAACGTTAATGCGTTCCCGCACATGATTAGGGCCATCAAACCAAATATGCAGGTAACTTACCAGTTCGGAACCAACACCGAACACTACAACCGTCGGGCCCGCGCCGCAACACAGCCAAATACAGGGGTGCTGCACACCCCTTGTGCTTCACCGATGAGGTGCTGGATCATGAATTTCCAGAAGGGTTTAAACCCGTGAATATCGAGGCATACAATGGAATGATAGACCCTGCGGTCTGGATAGAAGAATTTATTCTTCACATACACATGGCTCGCGGCGACGATCTCCACGCCATCAAATACCTACCCCTCAAGCTAAAAGGACCAGCCCGGCACTGGCTGAAAAGCCTCCCCGAAAATTCCATTGGAAGCCGGGAAGAACTTGAGGACGCTTTCAGGGCCAATTTCCAAGGGACCTATGTCCGACCTCCAGATGCAGACAATCTAAGTCACATAACCCAACAACCCGGAGAGTCAGGCCGTAAGCTTTGGAACCGATTTCTCACTAAGAAGAACCAAATCATCGACTGTCTGAACGCCGAAGCCTTAGCAGCTTTCAAACATAGTGTTCGGAACGATTGGCTAGCCAGATACCTAGGCCAGGAAAAGCCAATGACAATGACAGCCTTAACAACACTAATGACCCGCTTTTGCACGGGGGAGGACAACTGGTGGCCCGTAGCAGCACCAGCGACCTTGGCACATCCGAAGTTAGGGATGGCAATGGAAAGCCATGACGAAATAAAAACAAACATCGGAACAACAGAGAAAGCCCGGACAATACCGCGGTAAACTTCGGATTCAGGGGCTCCAAACCCGGTCAACGGAAAAAGTCACTTAAAGGCAGCAGAGATGGTCCGTCTAGGCTAGATAAAATTCTCGAAAGGTCCTGCCAGATTCATGGCACCCCCGACAAACCAGCTAATCATACCAACAGAGAGTGTTGGGTCTTCAAGCAGGCTGGCAAGCTCAATATCGAACACAAGGGGAATGGACCGCAAAGCAAAGACGAGTGCGAATCTCGCGAGTCGAATATGGGGGGACAAAAGAAATTTCCACCAGAGGTCAAAACAGTGAACATGATTTATGTCACTCATATCCCAAAGAGGGAGCACAAACACGCACTCCGAGACGTGTATGCTATAGAGCCTGTTGCCCCCAAATTAAACCCATGGCCGGCCTATCCGATCAGCTTCGATCGCAGGGATCATCCGACTAGTATCTGTCACGGGTGCTCGGCTGCCTTAGTGCTCGACCCAATAATTGACGGATACCACCTCACCCGAGTCCTCATGGACGGCAGCAGTAGTCTCAATCTGATATATCCGGACACTGTCCACAAGATGGGGATAGACCCGTCAAGAATCAAGCAAAGCAACACTACCTTTAAAGGAGTAATACCAGGCGTAGAGGCCCGCTGCACGGGCACCCTAACATTGTACGTTGTCTTCGGCTCTCCCGACAACTTTCGAAGCGAGGAGCTAATCTTCGACATTGCTCCATTCTGAAGTGGCTATCACGCACTACTAGGACGAACGGCCTTCGCCCGTTTCAATGCAGTCCCGCACTACGCTTATCTTAAGCTGAAGATGCCTGGACCGTGTGGCGTTATGACGGTGAGCGGAAGCACAGAGCGTTCTCTTCGTACAAAAAAAATATGTGGCGGCTCTAGTAGCCAGAGCACGAAGCATCCTTTTTAAGCCGAACAACTCATCGGTCCTCAAGACCGCGGATACAGCCAAGCGTGTTCGATGCACACCTACATGTAAAAACTCAGATAAATCTGCGCTTGTTTAGTAGCCCTGCCCCCATAGATCGCCCCATAAGAAGACTGTACATGTTTTCCTGTAAACATAAATGTACACTCAAAATTCCTTGGGTAGCGCTGGGGGCACCCTGCACGTAAGAAGTCTATAGTCTGGCTTGACTCTATTCAGACTCACAAAGCTACAGTTCACGGTTCATCAAAACCAACAAACTATACCCACGGCTGTACCAGATTCTTTCACCTGGTTATTTCTTTTTTACAGATAGGCCATCATGATATACCCTTCAAGGACACTACACAACGGAGACAAAGGCGCAGACGTGCAGTGCCCCGTTTCAAGGTTTCTGTTTAGATTAAGACCCTGCGTAAACCTTTTTCTTATTATTACATCTTGTTGTTTCATACCCTCCTGACATATAAAACGCCCAGGAAAGATATCGGCAGCACTTGCAAACTTACGATTCGCCGTACTAAAATGGATGTTATAGAGGCAGCCAACAGTGTGCTTTGAGAACTATATTCTCACCACGGGCGCTCTCTCCTCACGCCGGGTCGTAGCACGTGCCTTGAATCCAGGGTTCATTACCGAGCGCTATACCCAGCCCGGTATATATTGAAAAGTCCGAATACCTTCGGGAGTGTTCGGCGTCGCGAGTTTTGGCCTTATATGCATCAGCTCTAAATCATGTCTTGGGTCAATAGTTGGGTTTGCCTGGCTCCTGTGGTTGCTACCTTATGTTCCGTTCTATCGGCTAAGGCGACCAAGGGAGAACTACTATGATTGTGCCCTGGTTCATCCAGATGAGGACCTCAGTAGAGAAAGCCGAAAACTGACTGTCATGATAAGGCGAGAGCTGGTCAACCACTCGATGACTCAGCGGAATCTTCGCGATTCCTCCGCATTAATGAAGGACCGGTTTCCTGGTCATTTATGTAAACGCACCGTATTCGGATAAACGCGGACATACCAGGGGCTATATAGTAGGCCCACCGTCAAACTCCTATGGCTAAGTGAAAGTGTTAAAGCTTTATAGTCCAATTGCCTAGTTCGCTACACTAAGACCTCCTTTACGGACCAAGACGTTGGGTCAAGTGTGATCAAGTGCTTTTCCGAACACCCCCGCGTTATACGCGATGGGGCTGAAGCCGACGACTGCAAACTTTCAGGTTATATACATAAATAGCCGCACAGGAGGCACTAAAATACTTTATGGGCAAAAGTATAAACACAACATTCATTATCATAAGCATTGTTTTTACAATTCGGACACATGTTACTCAAACATAACATTCTTCGAGCACTGACCCTCTATCAAGCGGGCACCCTCTAATACTTCTTCAAAATATTGATCTGGTGTTTCCTGACCCCCGGGCGGACACCCTGTTGCAATATCGGTGGCCCTCATCTTCGCCCAATACGTCTTCACACGGGCAAGGGCCATCCGTGCACCTTCTATGCATGTTGACCGCTTGACAGCGTCGATATGCGACACCACACAAACAAGTTGCTGTACTAAACCAAAATAACTATTCGCAGTTGGTCCCCCAGGCCACAGCCGGTCCACGACAGCCTTCATGGCAAGTCCAGATATCCTGTGGAGCTCGACCCATTCGGCCATCTGCTCATTCAACAGCAGTGGACGCCTTGGCATGCTAAACTGCGACCAGAAAAGCCGTTTCGCTTCATGGCCTTCTTGGGCCTGGAAAAACTGCGTCGCATCAGAAGCACTCTTCGACAAGTCCAAATATGCATACGGAGAACTCCACATTTGATCAAGCGGGGCATACTTTGGATCGCCGAACTTAGTTCGTAATAAAAAGGGCTTCCCAGCTGCGATCTCTCCGGCTTGCTGGATCTCCTCCCATGCTGTTCTGACCTCTGACCGGGTTTCTTTTGCCGCCTATAAGGCCTTCTCAAGGTCAGCCGCTTTTTCTTTGGTCTCTTTCTCGAGAAGTGCATATTGGCTAGCGGCATCCCTTTGCTCAAGAGCCATGTTGGATATTTTTTCCTCACTCAGGCGATGAGTAGCCTGTTCAGCTTTTAATTCACCAACTGCCTTCTCAGCAGCCGCGTTGCTTATCCTGGCTTGCTCCTTGGCCCAGGCAAGCTCAACGCAGAGGGTCTCCACGGCGGCAGCACCATCTGCAGTCAAGCATACTATATATTCCAGCATCATGCTCCTATTTATACTCACTGACCGGCCAGAAGACATACCTTGCACCTTGTCAAGCCGCTTTGTTCACGAGCGTGATGTCATCATCCGCCATATCAAGTTGCCGCTTCAGTTCGGCAAATTGGGCAGCCCGGGCAGTGGTCGGGGCTGCAGTCGCCTGTGTACAAATTAGCAAAATTATTACCTGAGCATATTTATCTTTTGATCCTTTGATTGTCCCATTCGGAGGGCAACCAGAGTCTCAGGGGCTACTATCTATACATAGTGCACATTGCCTTTACGAGAGGCTACATTACATACCTCAAAGTCTCTTAGCAGGCTCGTAAAAGCTTCATTCAATCTGCTTTTTGCGGACGAACATCTCTCAATCACCGTGCCCATTAAGGTACGATGTTCCTCTGAGATAGGTGTAACACCCCGGATGTAACTTTCCATCTTTGTAACTCCAACTCTTGCCATTTTCGGCTATGTGCTATGATATTCCCTCCGTGGTTGGGTTTTTGTCTTTTGTTTTGCATTTTGTTCATGTCATGCATCTCATATCATGTCATCATGTGCATCTCATTTGCATACGTGTTCGTCTCATGCATCCGAGCATTTTTCCCCGTTGTCCGTTTTGCAATCCGACACTCCCACATGCACCGGCGCACCCCTCTGGCATCTTTTCGTGTGCGGGTGTTAAACATTCTCGGAATGGACCGAGGCTTGCCAAGTGGCCTTGGCACACCACCGGTAGACCGCCTGTCAAGTTTCGTGCCATTTGGAGGTCGTTTGATACTCCAACGGTTAACCGGGTAACCGTAAAGGCCTCTTTTGGGTTGCAGCCCAACACCCCTCCAAAACAGCCCAATAACCCATCTAAGTCACTTCCATGCTCTCCGTCGTCGGATCACGATCGTGTGGGCGAAAACCGCACTCCATTTGGAGCCTCCTAGCTCCCTCTACCTATAAATAGGTGCTCCCCCCGAAAATTCCGCAGATCAAACCCTAGCCTCGCTCCCTCTCCATCACCGGACACATCCGGGCGGAGCCGGACGCGTCCTCCGCCGCACCCCATCCACTCAGGGCGCGCCACGTGGCCTGCTTCTCCGCCCCCGCGCCGCCGGCCCGCCTGGCCCGCTCCCGGCCCCCGCGGCCCATCTGCGCCGCGTCTCCCCGAGCCCGGTGCCTCCCGCGCCCGAGCGCCTCCGCGCCGCCGCCCACCCGGTCTCTCGCAGCTCTGCCTCCGACTCGTCCACCCGCCACCGCCGCCTCAGCCGTCCGCCGCCGCGCGCCCCTGCCGCCGCGCCCCTGCCACCGCGCCCCGTCGCCTCCCCGCGGCGACCCTCAACGCCGACCACGCTCCGGCCGCCCTCATCTCCTCTCCGGCCTTCCTCCTCTCCAGCTTCGGCGAGCCGCCGGCCGCCTCGGCTTCCGTGCGTCTAGATCCAGATCGGATCTGAGAAAAACCTAGGTTGACCCCGATTTATCCTCCGTCATATTATTCTATCATATTTTGTAGCCCTGTTCATCGCATCATAGTTCCGTCATCGTAGCTCTGTTTCATGCGCACGATATATCAAAATGTTCATCAGAATGTGCTCTTCATTTTGTTCCACTGGGCCATGTTCATTTGAGGTCATCTAGATACCTGAATCTCTGATGCAAGAGTGCTATATGATGTTAGTTTCTGATTCTTAACGGAATGTGTGCATTTGTCATTTTTGCTACATTTATTGTGTGCATCTTATGGGCATGAGCTCTACAGGTGTTTTGTTCTATGCCATGCCATCTTTACGGAGGTGCTTACAATGTATTTTTTTGATCAATGTGGTGACTAGCACAAGCATGCAAACTAGGCTTCGTGATGTTGCTGATTTTAGTCCCTGTTCTGCTGTTATTTTCATGCCATGTAAACTTGATGCTACAGAGAGATCCATGCTTATTTTGAGATACATCAGTAAGGATGTTTTGTACATATGGTTATGTTCTATCCATCCATGCCCCTGTTTTAAATTATGGAGTAGTCTAGCATGTCTTTTCCGTGCTCTACTTTTGCTATAAATTGTTTCCTGGCAGATTGTTTACATGTTATTCAATTTTGCCAAGGTTGTTGTAGTTGATCCTTGCATGCTATGAACTTGTTCTTGCCATGGACAGCTTCATAAACATGTCTTCTTGCTTATGATATGATTATCTTGTCATGCAATGACTGGTGGTGAGTAAATCGAGCTCGCGAAGATGCCTTTGTAATTCTGTCAATGCCATGCTCTGTTTGCTGAATCTGTTAACGAAATTTGCTATGTTTACATGGGTGCCATCATATCTTATGATCCTTTTTGGCTCATGGTCAGTAAGGGACTTTGTTCTATGCTTTGAGTAGAATCATGCCATGTCTTGTTTTGCTATTATAAGTTCCTGTAGCATGTTGATTTCTTGATCTGAACATTGCTACCTGATGCTGTTTATGCCATGTCCAAGCTGATATCTTTTGCACTTTTGCCATGCTTGTTTGAACCTGCTATTGTGTGATTTAGCCGTAGCTCAGTGTTCCTCTTTTGTCAAGCATCTCCTGTAGATCACTGCCATATGCTTTGTTTTTAAGTTGGGGTGCTGTAGCATAGTTTCTTGTTGCATGCTAAGTAGCATCGTGCTGTTAATCGCAGATTTGTGTCATTCTTGTTTTGCTTGCCATTTGCAAACCGTGCATCCGTTTCCGCTGATCTTTATATCGATTTCAACCGAAATCATCTCTTATTTCCAGCGGCATACTTGGTTTGCCAAGTTGATGCCTTGTTCATCCTTCTTCCTCCCGGAGCACGCATATGCATTGCATATCGCATCTCGCATATCATGACATGTGTTGCATCATGTGGCTTGTGCATTGCACCGTGATTTATTGTGTTTCCATTGCTTGTGTTCTTGCTTTGGGTAGAGATGGGAGACGAGTACGTGCACGAGGAACCTGTTGAGAACGCTTACAAGGATCAAGCCTTCGACAACTCTGAGAACTTTGCAGGCAAGATGACCATACCTTCGATATCACTTCTATCTTTGCTTTGCTAGTTGCTCTCTCTATCGTTCATGTTAGCTCTACCTGCCACTTTTTATCATGCCTCCCATATTGCCATGTCAAGCCTCTAACCATCCTGTCCTAGCAAACCGTTGTTTGGCTATGTCACCGCTTTTGCTCAGCCCCTCTTATAGCGTTGCTAGTTGCAGGTGAAGATGAAGTTTGTTCCTGGTTGGAACATGGATATTTTGGGATATCACAATATCTCCTGTTTAATTAATGCACCTTATATACTTGGGAAAGGGTGGAAGGCTCGGCCTTATGCCTGGTGACTTGTTCCACTCTTGCCGCCTTAGTTTCCGTCATACCGGTGTTATGTTCCTTGATTTTGCGTTCCTTACGCGGTTGAGTGAATTATGGGACCCCCTTGGCAGTTCGCTTTGAATAAAACTCCTCCAGCAAGGCCCAACTTTGGTTTTACCATTTGCCACCTAAACCTTTTTCCCTTGGGTTTTCGCGAGCCCGAGGGTCATCTTTATTTTAAACCCCCCCGGGCCAGTGCTCCTTCGAGTGTTGGTCCGAACCGAGCAGCCTGTGGGACCACCTCGGGGAAACTTGAGGCCTGGTTTTACTTGTAGCTTGACTTATCCAGTGTGCCCTGAGAACGAGATACGTGCGACTCCTATCGGGATTTGTCGGCACATCGGGCGGCTTTGCTGGTCTTGTTTTACCATTGTCGAAATGTCTTGCGAACTGGGATTCCGAGACTGATCGGGTCTTCCCGGGAGAAGGTATATCCTTCATTGACCGTGAGAGCTTATGATGGGCTAAGTTGGGACACCCCTGCAGGGTATATTATCTTTCGAAAGTCGTGCCCGTGGTTATGAGGTAGATGGGAATTTGTTAATGTCCGGTTGTAGATAACTTGACACTTGACCTCTCTAAAATGCATCAACAGCGTGTGTAGCCGTGATGGTCTCTTCTCGGCGGAGTCCGGGAAGTGAACACGGTTTGGGTTATGTATGTACATAAGTAGTTTCAGGATCACTTCTTGATCGCTTCTAGGTTCTCGACCGATGCGTTGCTTCTCTTCTCACTCTCACTTGCGTATGTTAGCCACCATATATGCTTAGTGCTCGCTGCAGCTCCACCATATTACCCCATTTCCTACCTACAAGCTTAAATAGTCTTGATCTCGTGGGTGTGAGATTGCTGAGTCCTCGTGACTCACAGATTCTACCAAAACAGATGCAGGTGCCGAGGATACCAACGCAAGCGGCGCAACCAAGCTCAAGTGGGAGTTTGATGAGGACCTTGGTCATTACTATGTTTCGTTTCCAGATGATCAGTAGCGGAGCCCAGTCGGGACGATCGGGGATCTAGCATTTGGGGTTGTCTTCTTTTTATTTGGATTTGACCGTAGCCGGTCTATGAGTGTATTTTGAATGATGTATGATCTTAATTATGTTTTGTGTGAAGTGGCGATTGTAAGCCAACTCTCTTTATCCCATTCTTGTTCATTACATGGAATTGTGTGAAGATGACCCTTCTTGCGACAAAACCACCATGCGGTTATGCCTCTAAGTCGTGCTTCGACACGTGGGAGATATAGCCGCATCGTGGGCATTACAAGTTGGTATCAGAGCCATCCCCGACTTAGGAGCCCCCTGCTTGATTGTTTGCTGGCGTTGTTGAGTCTAGATCAAAAATGTTTTGAGTCTTAGGATTATATATATATCGGAGAGTAGGATTCTTTTTACTCCTTAGACCCTTCGTCGCTCTGGTGAGGTCTCCTGACGTAGATGTTTTGACTTTCCTCTCCTCAAATTTCACTAAATTTTTTTAGGTTCACGCGGGTATTTTGGATTCATTCTGATGGTTTTGTGACGAGAACATTGTTCTTGGTGCCTCCTGTCTTTTATGTGGCAGTGACCCGGGGAGTTGAGCTCTGAGGTGTTGTCGTCACAATTTTATCGGTGCAGTTCTGGAATACCTGAGTTTTGCCGACATCGAAAATCTCTTTTATGCAGTTGTTGGTGAGATAACCTCGACGCCACCCAGTACTGGGGCGGGAGTTCGGGAGTATTGCCATAACTCGTATAACGGATGCTTTTCGAAGGTTGAGGTACACGATTTCCGAAGGTTTCTTGGTTATGTGTTGACGGATGGATACAGCTAGATGTAGGGATTGTTAGTTTGGGTGAGATATATTGCTTCCCCTGTATCCCCAACACCTGTTGCATAACCAGAAAGTTTTGGGAGTTTATAGGTGGGATTCAAGTAGCTCTAGCATTTCTTCCCGCAGATATTTGGTTTGTGATTGGGTAATCCTTACCACTTATTTGTTCCAGTTGTACCTTGTTTATTTCATTCATCAATATCTTATCAAGTGGATTCTCACCTTAATGGACATGTGATGTTAGCATTGGGAATTCATTCATTCATCTCTGTTCGAATGTTTATTGTGAAGACTATATGTTGCAATTTCTATCCGTTGATTCAACTTGTCTATCTGTCTATCAAGATGCTAACAGATGTCACCCTCTTCAGGATGGCTCCGCCAACGCGTCAGAATTCGGAATGCAATGATGGGAGTTAGGCGAACCCTCCACCTCCACCTCCGCCTCCAGAGGCATGGCAAGCTTTGATGGCAGCCACAAATGGCAATGCCCAGATGATGATTCAGCTCATGCAAGAGCGCAACCAAGGACAAGGCAACCAAGGGAATCAAGGTCAAGGGCAGTTCAATCATCAGCCTCAATTTCCTACCCTCAACCAGTTCCTGGCAAATCAGCCGAAGTCTTTCAGCTACTGTGCCGAGGCCACAGACGCTGATGATTGGCTCGTGGATATTAACAAGCATTTTGAATGTAGCAATGTCAGGCCTGAGGACTATGTCAAGTTCGCTTCTTTTCAGCTGAAGGACCAAGCAGCTGATTGGTTCCAGCAATACAAGGATTCCAGAGGAGGTCGAGTGATTACTTGGACTGACTTCTGTCGGGACTTTAAAGCTCACCACATTCCTACCAGTGTTGTTGAGAGCAAGCGTGAGGAGTTCCGCAATCTCAAGCAAGGCAACATGTCTAGTGTACGAATACAACAAGCAGTTTCAGAAACTTGCTCGCTTCGCTAAACAAGACGTTCCTGATGAGAAGAGTATGATTTATCAATTCAGAGGTGGGCTCAGAGAGGATCTACAGTTAGCTCCCGTTCTTGTTGAGCCTACTCAGTTTGATCAATTCTACAATATGGCACTCAAGCAAGAAGGTGCTCAGCTCAAATGTGAGGCTTCTAAGAAGAGAATCAGGGATGCAGTCCAGTCTTCTTCTTCCTCACAAGTGGCAGCTAAGTAGCAGAAGTTCTACCTTCCTCCTCCTCCGTTTTGTCAGCCTTACCAGCAGAAGAACTCAGGTGGTCGTGGATCTTCCCACCCACCCAACCCAGGCTATCAGAACAAGTCTCAGCCTCAAGCTCCAAGGTCAAATGCTCCTTATCATCGTCCGCTCTTAGAAGTGACTTGCAACAAGTGCCAGCAGAAAGGTCACTACGCGAACAAGTGTTTTAACCAAAGGCGCCTTCCTCCTCCTCCTCCTGTGAGATCTTCAAGCAATGCAGTGGTCAAGCATAATCCAAAGCATGCAAAGGTGAACATGATGAATGCAACGCAAGCAGAGGATTCTTCTGATGTGATAATGGGTAATCTCTGAGTTAATGATATTCCTGCTAAAGTCTTATTTGATACTGGTGCATCGCATTGTTTCATGTCAAGACCGTTTTTTGCCAAGCATGAATTCTCTTCTTCACATTTGGGTAAACCCATGGATGTCGTTTCTCCGGGTAAATGGTTGAGCTCCAGTTTAGTTGTTCCGGATACCACAATCAAGATGGGCGACTATAAATTTCTGTCTTCTCCAGTTGTTCTTGGCGACTCTGATATTGATCTAATTCTTGGGATGGACTGGCTTTCTAAGCACAAGGCTCAGCTTGATTGTGCTGCCAGGGAAATTCAATTGACACACTCTTCTAAGGATGTTATCATCTATGCCGCTCGTGATGAAACCATTCGGTTGTTTTCTCTCAATGAGAAGGGCGAGTTGGATGCTATTTCTCAAATTCCAGTCGTTTGTGAGTACCAAGATGTCTTTCCAGAAGAACTTCCGGGTATGCCGCCTCATCGGCCAGTCGAATTCGTTATCGATCTTGAGCCTGGAACTAAACCCGTTTGCAAGCGTCCTTACAAGCTTGGCCCTATGGATCTGAAGGAATTGAAGAAACAGCTCGATGAACAAGAGCGTCTAGGTTTGATCAGACCGAGTTCATCTCCATGGAGTTGTGGAGTTCTTTTTGTCCAGAAGAAGGATGGCACGGATCGACTTTGCGTCGATTACCGTGCATTGAACAAGAAGACAATCAAGAACAAGTATCCACTTCCCAACATCAATGAGATTTTCGAGCAACTCAAAGTTGCTAAAGTATTCTCCAAGCTTGACCTTCGTATGGGTTATCATCAGATTTGCATTCGTGAACAAGATATTCCCAAGACAGCATTCAGAACAAGCTTTGGTTCTTATGAATATACTGTCATCTCTTTCGGCCTTGTCAATGCTCCTCCAACTTTCTCTCGTATGATGAACTTTATCTTCAACCCCTACACCAATGAATTCGTTCTGGTGTATCTCGATGATATCTTGGTCTTCTCCAAGAATAAGAAGGATCATGCCAAACATTTGCGATTGGACCTCGACAAGCTCAGAGAGTATCAATTCTATGCGAAGTTTTCCAAATGTGACTTCTGGCCTGATGAAGTTCTTTATATTGGTCACATCATCTCTGCCAAGGGCATTGCTGTTAATCCCGCAAAGGTGTCTGCAGTTGTGAATTGGGAACCTCCTCAGAATGTCAAGCAGCTCCGTAGTTTTCTTGGTCTTGCAAGCTATTGCCGAGGATTCGTTGAGAACTTCTATAAGATTGCAAAGCCTCTTTCCAACCTCCTCCAGAAGCATGTCAAGTATGTCTGGACGCCTGAGTGTGACGTTGCTTTCAACACTCTCAAAGAGAAGCTAGTCACAGCTCCTGTCTTGACTCCTCCTGATGAATCCAAGCCATTCGAAGTATTCTGTGATGCTTCTCTTCAAGGTCTCGGTGCTGTGTTAATGCAAGAGAAGAAAGTTGTGGCCTATACCTCTCGTCAGTTGAAGCCCAACGAAAAGAACTACCCCACTCACGATCTTGAGTTGGCGGCAGTTTTCCATGCATTGATAACATGGAGACATCTCTTATTGGGAAGGCAAGTGGACATTTTCACCGATCACAAGAGCCTCAAGTATATCTTCACTCAACCCAACCTCAACCTTAGACAAACTCGATGGGTCGAAATTATTCAAGAGTACAATTCGAGTATTAAATATACTCCTGGCAAGGCGAATGTGATTGCAGATGCTTTGAGCAAAAAGGCTTATTGCAACAGTCTAATTCTCAAGCCATTTCAACCGGATCTTTGCAAAGCTTTTCGCAAGCTGAATCTTCAAGTTGTTCCTCAAGGCTTTCTTGCCAACCTCATAGTCTCTCCTACTTTGGAAGACCAAATTCGTGAGTGTGACGCCCGGGTAGTTACGCTACAGTAACCCTCCGCCAATGATGCCACGTCACCACGATTAATGTTGATAGTCTTGCGATGGTTCAAATCCCGTTCAAAATTCAAAATTGAAATAAAGTCAAACAATAAAAGTTTTTCAAAATTTAAAACAAAAATGTTCGGGAGATGCCATATTTTACATAAGTCAATATGGTGTAATAGACACAATTTTATAAAATGCCTAAGTATTTTAAAATAAGTAAAAACAGAAAAGGAAAAGAAATAAAAGAAAGGAAAATACAAAAAAAAGAAAAAGAAAAACTAAAACTAAAAAAAAGAGAAGAAGGGAGAAACCCCCCGCCCTTTGGGCTTCGGCCCACCAGGCCGCAAACCACCCCGCCGCCAGGCCGGCCCACCCCGCCGCCTTAACCACCCCCAATCCCCCCACTGGCCACCGACACCCCCCACTCCTCTCCCGCAAATATCTCCTCCCCCTCCTCTCTCCCGATCTGGATCGGGATCGAGAGGAGGCCACCGACGCGCCTCGCCGTCCCCATCACCAATCCCGCCGCCCGTCGCCCCACCCCGCCGGCGTAGAAGGCCCCCACGCCACGGCCAACTTCTCGTGGCTCCCTGCCATGCTCCGACCCCCTCCCATCGCCGCCGTTCTCCGCCACTGACGCCGTCTCTCGGACTCCCCCCTGCCGGACCGCCTCCTCGACCCCGCCCCGCCTCCATCGCCAACGCCTGGCTCTCCGTCCTTCGGCGGCCGGCCTCGCCCCGAGTGGATCTGGATCGGGGCAACCGACGCCCACACCCGTCGCGCGCCATCGCCCCTCCACCCCGACGTCCCAGAGCAGCTTCGCCGGACCTCCTCGCCGGACTGCCGCCGCCTCGTCCTCTCCCTCGACAGACCTCCTCGAACCTCCCCGAGCCCTCTGCCTAGACCCCACGCTCCCGCGGTGAGCTTCTGCGCCGAACGCGCCGACCCTTGTCCCCCTTTCGACCTCGTCGACCTGGTCGTCGCCGCCCCTGTAGTTCGTCCCGCGCCTCGGTGTTTCGCCTCCTGCCCGCGTGTCCCCGCGGCCCGTGCGCGCCGCGGCCGCGCCATGCCTCACTTCGGGGATGCGCCCGCCGCGCCCGCGACCTCCCGTGGCCGCGCCCGGAGTTCTGCTCCCCTGCGCCGGCTCCACTCCCTCCGCGCCCTAGCCGCACCCACCTGCACCCAGCCGCCCGTGCCGACTCCCGCCGCCACTCCCACTGCTGCATGGCTCCGCCGCCCTGCGCCACTCCGGTCGGTCGTGCCTCGCCGGCGCCAAACGCCGAGCCCCACCATGTGGCTGGCCTTGCCCAGTGCCCAGTCGGGCTCACGCCCGCACCCGCACCGCCCTGTGCCCGCTAAGGCCTCCGTGCCTTTGACATGTGGGGCCGCCCCTAGAACGTTTTTAGAAAATAAATAAATAAATATGTATATATAATAAATAAAATAATTAATTAGTAATTGAAATAATTAATTAGTTAATTAACTAAATCAATTAAGTTGATTAATCCTAATTAATTAATCTAATTAACATGTTAGTTTAATTAAATAGTAATTAGTTTAACTAAAACTCTAATTAACCTAAACAGAGTATGACAGATGGGTCCCACTGGACCCACGTGTCAGTTTGACCCAGTCAACCACTGTTGACTGCTGATATCAGCATGACATCATGCTGATGTCATAAATCCAATTTCGAATTAAATTAAATAATTAATTAAATTCCAGAAATTAATAATATCTTTAGAAAATCATATCTTTTAATCTGTAACTCGAATTAAAATATTTTCAACATGAAAGTTGCTCAGAACGACGAGACGAATCCGGATACGCAGTCCGTTCGTCCGCCACACCCCCCTGACCTATCGAACTCGCAACTTTCCCCCTCCGGCTCCTCTGCCCGAAAACGCGAAACACCGGGAATATTTTCCCGGATGTTTCCCCCCTTAACCGGCATCACCTCATACCACGTTAGGTCCCGCCTAGCATCGTTACTTGTCATGTCATGCATCGATATGCATCTGTTTACATGGTATTCATTGTTTCTTCCCCCTCTTCTCTCCGGTAGACTACGAGACCGACGCTGCTGCTGCCCAGTTCGACTACGGAGTTGACGACCTCTCTCTATTGCCAGAGCAACCAGGCAAGCCCCCCCCCTGGATCACCAGATATCGCCTATTCTCCTTTATACTGCTTGCATTAGAGTAGTGTAGCATGTTACTACTTTCCGTTAATCCTATTCTGATGCATAGCCTGTCATTGTTGCTACAGTCATTGATACCTTACCAGCAATCCTAAATGCTTAGTATAGGATGCTAGTTTATCACCATTGGCCCTACATTCTTGTCAGTCTGCCTTGCTATACTATTGGGCCGTGATCACTCGGGAGGCGATCACGGGTATATATGATACATACATACATACTATACAGATGGTGACTAAAGTCGGGTCAGCTCGAAGAGTACCCGCGAGTGATTCACGGATTGGGGGGCTGAAAGGACTTTTGTCCCGACGGCCCTCTGGATGGATCTTTGTGGCGGAGCGACGGGGCAGGTTGAGACCGCCTAGGAGAGAGATGGGCCTGGCCTTGTTCGGCGTTCGCAGATACTTAACATGCTTAACGAGATCTTGGTATTTGATCTGAGTTGGCTACGAGCCTATACGCACTAACCAACTACGTGGGAAAGATATGGGCACTCGGTGTCGTGGTATCAGCCGAAGCACTTCAGACGTCAGCGACGGAGCGGCGCGCGCCGGATTGGACTGGAATGCCTGCTAGGCTAGGTCTGCTTCCGGCCGCCCTCACAACGTGCAGGTGTGCTATGGGCGATGGGCCCAGACCCCTGTGCGCTTAGGTTTAGACCGGCGTGCTGGCCTCTCTGTTTTGCCTAGGTGGGGCTGCGACGTGTTGATCTTCCGCGGCCGGGCATGACCCAGGAAAGTGTGTCCGGCCAAATGGGATCAATCGTGTTGGGTAAGTTGGCGCACCCCTGCAGGGAAGTTAATCTATTCGAATAGCCGTGATCTTCGGTAACAGGACGACTTGGAGTTGTACCTTGACCTTATGACAACTAGAACCGGATACTTAATAAAACACACCCTTCCAAGTTCCATAGACAACCCGGTGATCGCTTTTCCATAGGGCGACGAGGGGAGGATCGCCGGGTAGGATTATGCTATGCGATGCTACTTGGAGTTGCTACTTGGAGTTGCTACTTGGAGTTGCTACTTGGAGTTGCTACTTGGAGGACTTCAATCTACTCTCTTCTACATGCTGCAAGACGGAGGCTGCCAGAAGCGTAGTCTTCGATAGGACTAGCTATCCCCCTCTTATTCTGGCATTCTGCAGTTCAGTCCACCGATATGGCCTCCTTACACATATACCCATGCATATGTAGTGTAGTTCCTTGCTTGCGAGTACTTTGGATGAGTACTCACAGTTGCTTTTCTCCCTCTTTTCCCCTTTCCCTTCTACCTGGTTGTCGCAACCAGATGCTGGAGCCCTGGAGCCAGACGCCACCGTCGACGACGACTCCTACTACACCGGAGGTGCCTACTACTACGTGCAGCCCGCTGACGACGACCAGGAGTAGTTAGGAGGATCCCAGGCAGGAGGCCTGCGCCTCTTTCGATCTGTATCCCAGTTTGTGCTAGCCTTCTTAAGGCAAACTTGTTTAACTTATGTCTGTACTCAGATATTGTTGCTTCCGCTAACTCGTCTATGATCGAGCACTTGTATTCGAGCCCTCGAGGCCCCTGGCTTGTATATGATGCTTGTATGACTTATTTATGTTTTAGAGTTGTGTTGTGATATCTTCCCGTGAGTCCCCGATCTTGATTGTACACGTTTGCGTGCATGATTAGTGTACGATTGAATTGGGGGCATCACAAGTTGGTATCAGAGCCGACTGCCTGTAGGAATCCTCCTTCCACACTCCTTGGCCGAAGTCGAGTCTAGACATTACAAAAACTTTTACTAACTTGGCTGTGTGCCTTACGGGCCCACGTCGCCATCGGGTGGTACTAGGATCTTTTACTCCTCGACCTTTACTCTGGGACTCTGATCTCTCTCCTATTCGGGTTTAATGAATTTACTAAAAGCTAACTTTAGGATCTCGTTACTACTTCCTCCCGGAGAACCCCTCACTACAGGTGATTGCTCCATGAACCAGAAGGATTTGAAGATACTCGCCGATATTCTCTCGAGACGTTATGCCTGTCGCTTTTGCAATTCCCTACCACCGAAACATCCCTATGGATAAATACTTACACCTGTCGTTCTTACTTTTGTTCCCAGTTGATCTTGTTATTACAAGATACCCCAAAATTCTCTCTAATGTTCCGAGAATCCTTTTGTGCCTACTGCCTTGCAGTTCCTTGTCGCCTGAATACCCCTACGGATAATTTCTCGCACTTACCGAGTATCCACTCATCCCCAGTTGATGCATGTATGACACCAATCCTCGAAATACCATTCGATCTTCCGAAAATCCTGAGCATCCTATTGCTCTTGAAATTCTTTATTACTTGCATTATGGTTAATCCCATAAGTCTAGTAATCTTGTTGACATCCATTGTCATTATCATTTGAGTCCGTTGATTCGATTTGTTGGGAATGCTCGCAATCCTCAAACAGATCCTAGAATTCCTCCTTCCGGCTCAGACGTAATTTTTGAACATGAGCTGGTTCTCGACCAATAAATTGCCGTCGATTGTGCCCCTAAGTCTATTGAACTTATCCATCCTTGGTCAGAGCATCTGCTTCTGATCCTTTGTTTTGGAAATCATAATTCCTTTGTTATCTAAGCATCAAATTATTCAGTTGTCCTATAATATGATGCCCGTGCATTCTTTCTTCCTCTGATTGAGTACCGATACTCACATCAGCTCCGTTGTGGATCGCCCGATCCATTGTTGGATTTTACCTGACAACGCCCTTCATATTCAATAACCTTGTGAGCCTTTCCTTTGATACATAATGCCTTTGGTAAATTGTATCCTCTGCTTTCTCAACCATGCTCTGCCTTCGAGCTTGAGTTAATTACTTCTAAAGATTCTAGTATATGATTCTGAGATGCCCCGATGGGTTGAACCTATGCCTTCCTTAATATGTGTGAACTCGGAAGTTTTCACGAGTCGTACTCATCTGGTATTTCACCAGGTAAAACTTTCAACACTAATGCTTTTATCAAAGCGAGAAGTGAATGGAAGGTTATACATTGAAGAAGTGGGAGTCGACCTTGAACCTTGCGTTCATGCCCATGGACACGATGTATAACTTATCATGGAAGCTGCTCGTAAAAATAGTTACCCCCTTGCTATAAGTTCATCTTGTATCCGTGGTTCGATCAATTATGATCGTGGTTTCCGACCATGTTCTCCTTTAAATACCATTTCTCGTGCAAGTTTAAGAACTTGTCTTCTGCAGAGTATTACCCCAGTCCAACCTCTACTTTGATTTGTCATCGAGTATTACCCCCTGGTATCTCGAGATTATCTTGGAACTGCATAACTTCTTATGAGTTCTTCATCAAGTACTACATTCTCACTGATTACGGTTTTTTTTTCACGGGCTTCGAGTTATTAAACACTCAAGGGCATCGATAACTGAATCGAGTCCGCGTCGCGATTAAACAACTCTTAGTAATCTCCTTTACTTGCCAGTTTGTACTTGATCATGTCATTCCTAGCCTGATCGGCTATATCATTAACGTGCTAAATCTTAACTGTGCTACCTGGTCCTTATTCCGGGAGCACCAGTTTCGACGATGAGCTAAGCTTACGTCGATCTTCCTTGTCATACCATTTCTCCTTGACCAACAAACTTGATTTCGAGTTTGTGTCGTACCCATGGTTTCAATAACCTTTTTCTTCATCATTCCTTTGACTTGATGTCATCGCCAATTGATTACATCTTCATGTATTCTCTCGACAAATTATCGTGATCATCATCAACATTTTGACTCCTCCTAGGTTCCCAATGGAAGTCATGATGAGAAATACCATCCTTGCCCTCGATGATTTGTGTTATCATCGATGACATTCTTGCATTTCCGCAACACAAAACTTGTTCTAGTTTTGCGTTGTAACTTGAGTTCCTTTCTATCCAACTATGTTATGATTCTACCGCGGAGTATTACCATCTTTGATGTCAAGAATGTTGTGAGGATTGCTCCACCTCTTCAGAATTCTTGCTATAATGATACTTCTTGCCATATCTGTTCATTCCTTGGTCCCCATGTTGTTTCTAACCGGAGAACCGACAATTGAACTATGATGTGCGATTTCGAAACTTCTAGCAACCCTGTTGCTTTAAAGTCAATGGCCGATAGTTTCATTCTAAGTCTTTTGGTTATCGAGTCACCATTCTAACATTGATCATGCTACCTAAACCCATACTTCGGGTGCATCTTTCAACCAATGTTTAATTGTATATGTTTCCCTCGAGAATACATCATTATATCATTTGATCTGACGAATGTTGTCTCCTTGTTCCCATAATTGAGGAAATCCATCTTTTGGAAACCTTGTTGAATTGTCGCTGAGTCCATCAGCCGCCTCTTCATCCTCTCCTTGGTTTACTGATGAACTCTTGTTTTGGAACTCACTTCCATAGTTCATCTTCCGAGAATCTTACCATGTCATCTCAACAATTTGTGTTGCACCTTTCTTCTCCGGCATCCTGAGTCTGCGGTATCCTGACACCAATCGGGTTGGACAACTTTCCAGGAGTTATGATGTTGGTCCTTTGATGACCCGGTAATATGATGTCATGTCTAGCACCCCCCCCCCCCCCGGCTGGAGGACCTGTCATTATAATTTCTTTTGCAAAGATAACCATTCTTCCTGGAGGAAGTTGTATCAACACAAAACAAGAACATTGGAGGCGCGATGCAAAATGTTACTTGGTCAGATATCCAAACACCATTGTATGGGTAACATCTTGATTAATCAATGCCTCTTTATCTGAATGGTTGGGTACTTGCTCTCCTACCATGTAGGCCATGTTCTGCTTGTATATGGGAAGGGTATACTCCTAATAATTGTGTGTAATCACAATTTTCCTTTCCATTGTTTTGTTTAAACCTTTCCTATGATCTATATGATATAAGCAGTAATAATCCACTGCTTGTGCAAACACCTCGATGTACAACTTTGTCAGTAAGACCCTGTTTCTAGTGTTGACGACATTTCGGTAGCCACCGACGGACGGGAACTTTGCCTATTGGTCCGCCTCGTTCAACAAGCAGGAAAACGGTTCTCTTTGTCCCTCGCCCTTGGTATCAATGTTGTTGTCGACATAACTTACAGGCTATCCTCTGACATGTCTTGCTTACATGATCGTGAGAGACATTACCGCCCTTCCTACTTTTAACCCACATGATGGGCCCATAACCCACAGTTCCACTAGGATCGAAACCTGACTCTCCTGTACACCCCCTGTTCCCAAAGTTATTCCTCTTGCGTGGACTCGTACATAATTCATGAGCCACCTTCCGATGAGATCATCAATTCTGGCAATGAAAACAATAATTATTCCGTTGCTTGAAACCCCTTTCACCTTCTGACTAGGCATTGAACGATTGCCTGGCTGCCTAAAACTTCTTGTTGGACCTTCCAACTTTACTCTCGATGTGTTCTATTTGTTCAACTCGAGAGGTACTCATATGCTCATTCATGGGTTAATCCCAGGTTATTACCCTTATAGCATTCTGTCGTTTTCGATCTACCCCGTTACCTATTCGTAAATACGATGAAGATCCCGAAGAAAAGATGCCGACTTCATCATAAGGACCTGAAGCAGAGAAATGAAGACATCAATGTATTGGACTGGTTCTCTTCGAGAAGAGCAAGCCAGAATGAGAAGACCCGCTAGATTCGTAACCGAACCTTCCCCCCTTTCACTACCTCTTAAATCTCGGGACGAGATTTCTTGTAGTGGAGGAGAATTGTGACGCCCGGGTAGTTACGCTACAGTAACCCTCCGCCAATGATGCCACATCACCATGATTAATGTTGATAGTCTTGCGATGGTTCAAATCCCGTTCAAAATTCAAAATTGAAATAAAGTCAAACAATAAAAGTTTTTCAAAATTTAAAACAGAAATGTTCGAGAGATGCCATATTTTACATAAGTCAATATGGTGTAATAGACACAATTTTATAAAATGCATAAGTATTTTAAAATAAGTAAAAACAGAAAAGGAAAAGAAATAAAAGAAAGGAAAATACAAAAAAAAAAGAAAAAGAAAAACTAAAACTAAAAAAGAAGAAGGGAGAAACCCCCCCGCCCTTTGGGCTTCGGCCCACCAGGCCGCAAACCACCCCGCCGCCAGGCCGGCCCACCCCGCCGCCTTAACCACCCCCACTCCCTCCCACTGGCCACCGACACCCCCCACTCCTCTCCCGCAAATATCTCCTCCCCCTCCTCTCTCCCGATCTGGATCGGGATCGAGAGGAGGCCACCGACGCGCCTCGCCGTCCCCATCACCAATCCCGCCGCCCGTCGCCCCACCCCGCCGGCGTAGAAGGCCCCCACGCCACGGCCAACTTCTCGTGGCTCCCTGCCATGCTCCGACCCCCTCCCATCGCCGCCGTTCTCCGCCACTGACACCGTCTCTCGGACCCCCCCCCTGCCGTACCGCCTCCTCGACCCCGCCCCGCCTCCATCGCCGACGCCCGGCTCTCCGTCCTTCGGCGGCCGGCCTCGCCCCGAGTGGATCTGGATCGGGGCAACCGACGCCCCGACCCGTCGCGCGCCATCGCCCCTCCACCCCGACGTCCCAGAGCAGCTTCGCCGGACCTCCTCGCCGGACTGCCGCCGCCTCGTCCTCTCCCTCGACGGACCTCCTCGAACCTCCCCGAGCCCTCTGCCTAGACCCCACGCTCCCGCGGTGAGCTTCTGCGCCGAACGCGCCGACCCTTGTCCCCATTTCGACCTCGTCGACCTAGTCGCCGCCGCCCCTGTAGTTCATCCCGCGCCTCGGTGTGTCGCCCCCTGCCCGCGTGTCCCCGCGGCCCGTGCGCGCAGCGGCCGTGCCATGCCTCACTTCGGGGACGCGCTCGCCGCGCCCGCGACCTCCCGTGGCCGCGCCCGGAGTTCTGCTCCCCTGCGCCGGCTCCACTCCCTCCGCGCCCTAGCCGCACCCACCTGCACCCAGCCGCCCGTGCCTACTCCCGCCGCCACTCCCGCAGCTGCACGGCTCCGCCGCCCTGCGCCACTCCGGTCGGTCGTGCCTCGCCGGCGCCAAACGCCGAGCCCCACCATGTGGCTGGCCTTGCCCAGTGCCCAGTCGGGCTCACGCCCGCACCCGCACCGCCCTGTGCCCGCTAAGGCCTCCGTGCCTTTGACATGTGGGGCCGCCCCCAGAATGTTTTTAGAAAATAAATAAATAAATATGTATATATAATAAATAAAATAATTAATTAGTAATAGAAATAATTAATTAGTTAATTAACTAAATCAATTAAGTTGATTAATCCTAATTAATTAATCTAATTAACATGTTAGTTTAATTAAACCGTAATTAGTTTAACTAAAACTCTAATTAACCTAAACAGAGTATGACAGATGGGTCCCACTGGACCCACGCGTCAGTTTGACCCAGTCAACCACTGTTGACTGCTGATATCAGCATGACATCATGCTGATGTCATAAATCCAATTTCGAATTAAATTAAATAATTAATTAAATTCCAGAAATTAATAATATCTTTAGAAAATCATATCTTTTAATCCGTAACTCGGATTAAAATATTTTCAACATGAAAGTTGCTCAGAACGACGAGACGAATCCGGATACGCAGTCTGTTCGTCCGCCACACCCCCTGACCTATCGAACTCGCAACTTTCCCCCTCCGGCTCCTCTGCCCGAAAACGCGAAACACCGGGAATATTTTCGCGGATGTTTCCCTCCTTAACCGGCATCAACTCATACCACGTCAGGTCCCGCCTAGCATCGTTACTTGTCATGTCATGCATCGATATGCGTCTGTTTACATGGTATTCATTGTTTCTCCCCCCTCTTCTCTTCGGTAGACTACGAGACCGACACTGCTGCTGCCCAGTTCGACTACGGAGTTGACGACCTCTCTCTATTGCCAGAGCAACCAGGCAAGCCCCCCCCTTGATCACCAGATATCGCCTATTCTCCTTTATACTGCTTGCATTAGAGTAGTGTAGCATGTTACTACTTTCCGTTAATCCTATTCTGATGCATAGCCTGTCATTGTTGCTACAGTCATTGATACCTTACCAGCAATCCTAAATGCTTAGTATATGATGCTAGTTTATCACCATTGGCCCTACATTCTTGTCAGTCTGCCTTGCTATACTATTGGGCCGTGATCACTCGGGAGGTGATCACGGGTATATATGATACATACATACATACTATACAGATGGTGACAAAAGCCGGGTCAGCTCAAAGAGTACCCGCGAGTGATTCACGGATTGGGGGGCTGAAAGGACCTTTGTCCTGACGGCCCTCTGGATGGATCTTTGTGGCGGAGCGACGGGGCAGGTTGAGACCGCCTAGGAGAGAGGTGGGCCTGGCCCTATTCGGCGTTCGCGGATACTTAACACGCTTAACGAGATCTTGGTATTTGATCTGAGTTGGCTACGAGCCTATACGCACTAACCAACTACGTGGGAAAGATATGGGCACTCGGCGTCGTGGTATCAGCCGAAGCACTTCAGACGTCAGCGACGGAGCGGCGCGCGCCGGATTTGACTGGAACGCCTGCTAGGCTAGGTCTGCTTCCGGCCGCCCTCGCAACGTGCAGGTGTGCTATGGGCGATGGGCCCAGACCCCTGTGCGCTTAGGTTTAGACCGGCGTGCTGGCCTCTCTGTTTTGCCTAGGTGGGGCTGCGACATGTTGATCTTCCGCGGCCGGGCATGACCCAGGAAAGTGTGTCCAGCCAAATGGGATCAAACGTGTTGGGTAAGTTGGTGCACCCCTGCAGGGAAGTTAATCTATTCGAATAGCCGTGATCTTCGGTAACAGGACGACTTGGAGTTGTACCTTGACCTTATGACAACTAGAACTGGATACTTAATAAAACACACCCTTCCAAGTTCCATAGACAACCCGGTGATCGCTTTTCCACAGGGCGACGAGGGGAGGATCGCCGGGTAGGATTATGCTATGCGATGCTACTTGGAGTTGCTACTTGGAGTTGCTACTTGGAGTTGCTACTTGGAGATGCTACTTGGAGGACTTCAATCTACTCTCTTCTACATGCTGCAAGACGGAGGCTGCCAGAAGCGTAGTCTTCGATAGGACTAGCTATGCCCCTCTTATTCTGGCATTCTGCAGTTCAGTCCACCGATATGGCCTCCTTACACATATACCCATGCATATGTAGTGTAGTTCCTTGCTTGCGAGTACTTTGGATGAGTACTCACGGTTGCTTTTCTCCCTCTTTTCCCCTTTCCCTTCTACCTGGTTGTCGCAACCAGATGCTGGAGCCCTGGAGCCAGACGCCACCGTCGACGATGACTCCTACTACACCGGAGGTGCCTACTACTACGTGCAGCCCGCTGACGACGACCAGGAGTAGTTAGGAGGATCCCAGGCAGGAGGCCTGCGCCTCTTTCGATCTGTATCCCAGTTTGTGCTAGCCTTATTAAGGCAAACTTGTTTAACTTATGTCTGTACTCAGATATTGTTGCTTCCGCTGACTCGTCTATGATCGAGCACTTGTATTCGAGCCCTCGAGGCCCCTGGCTTGTATTATGATGCTTGTATGACTTATTTATGTTTTAGAGTTGTGTTGTGATATCTTCCCGTGAGTCCCCGATCTTGATCGTACACATTTGCGTGCATGATTAGTGTACGATTGAATCGGGGGCGTCACAGTGAGGCACAACTCCTGGATACCATGGTGAAGAAGGTGAAACGTGGTATTGACAAGGGCATTTCCAAATACATGTGCTATCGCTTGGATGACAAAGATACTCTTTTCTTCGAGGATCGAATTGTGGTTCCTAAAGGCGATCTGAGAAAAGTCATCATGAACGAGGCACACAATTCCCTCCTATCCATTCATCCTGGAAGTACGAAGATGTACCATGACCTCAAGCAGTCATATTGATGGACTCGAATGAAGCGAGAAATTGCTCAATTCGTGAATGAATGTGATGTCTGCAGAAGGGTGAAAGTAGAACACCAACGACCAGCTGGTCTCCTCCAACCTCTTGCTATTCCGGAATGGAAGTTTGATCATATCGAGATGGACTTCTTGTATGGATTTCCTAAGTCCAAGCGTGGAAATGATGCTATCTTCGTTGTCATTGACAAGCTGACTAAAGTGGCTCATTTCCTTCCTATCAAAGAATCGATCACAGCAGCTCAGCTGGCAGAGCTATACACCTCCAGAATTGTCTCCTTGCACGGCATTCCACAATTTATATCTTCAGATCTGGAAGCATATTCACTTCTAAGTTCTGGGATTCCTTTCAGAAGGCCATGGGCAGCAACATTCGTTTCAGCACAACTTTCCATCCTCAAACAAGTGGCCAAGTTGAGCGAGTCAATCAAATCCTTGAAGACATGCTCAGGGCTTGTGTCATTTCCTTCGGTATGAAGTGGGAAGATTGTCTTCCATATGCCGAGTTCTCCTTCAACAACAACTTCCAAGCGAGTTCGGGCAAGGCCCCATTCGAAATTCTCTATGGCAGAAAGTGCCATACTCCTCTCAGTTGGTCCGAGACAGGTGAACGCCAACTTCTTGGCAACGACTTGATCACAGAAGCCGAAGAAATGTGCATAGTCATTCGTGAGAATCTCAAAGCCACGGAATCGCGCCAGAAGAGTTACTATGATAGCAAGCACCGTGATTTGGCTTTTGAAATTGGAGACCATGTCTACCCCACGTCTCTCCAATGAAAGGCACTCGTCGCTTCGTTATGAAAGGGAAGCTTGCCCCTAGATACGTGGGTCCTTTCAAGATCATTGGCAAAAGAGGTGACCTCGCCTATCAACTTGAGCTTCCGTCCAACTTTGCAAACGTGCACGATGTGTTTCACGTGTCACAACTTCGCAAGTGCTTCAAGACTCCTAAGTGCACTATCAACTTCGAAGAGATTGACCTCCAAGAAGATCTCTCTTATCATGAGCACCCCGTTGCTATTATTGAAGAAACCAAGCGCAAGACTTGCAACAAGTCAATCAAATTCCTGAAAGTGAAGTGGTCACACCATTCCGACCGAGAAGCCACCTGGGAGCGCGAGGATCACCTTCGTTCCAAATATCCGGAGTTCTTTCAGTCCTAGATCTCGGGACAAGATCCTCTTGTAGTGGTGGAGTGTTGTAACACCCGGGATGTAACTTTCCATCTTTGTAACCCCAACTCTTGCCATTTTTGGCTATGTGCTATGATATTCCCTCCGTGGTTGGGTTTTTGTCTTTTGTTTTGCATTTTGTTCATGTCATGCATCTCATATCATGTCATCATGTGCATCTCATTTGCATACGTGTTCGGCTCATGCATCCGAGCATTTTTCCCCGTTGTCCGTTTTGCAATCTGATACTCCCACATGCACCGGCGCACCCCTCTGGCATCTTTTCGTGTGTGGGTGTTAAACGTTCTCAGAATGGACCGAGGCTTACCAAGTGGCCTTGGTACACGACCGGTAGGCCGCCTGTCAAGTTTCGTTCCATTTGGAGGTCGTTTGATACTCCAACGATTAACCGGGTAACCGCATAGGCCTCTTTTGGGTTGCAGCCCAACACCCCTCCAAAACAGCCCAATAACCCATCTAAGTCACTTCCATGCTCTCCATCGTCGGATCACGATCGTGTGGGCGAAAACCGCACTCCATTTGGAGCCTCCTAGCTCCCTCTACCTATAAATAGGTGCTCCCCCCGAAAATTTCGCAGATCAAACCCTAGCCTCGCTCCCTCTCCATCGCCGGACACGTCCGGGCGGAGCCGGACGCGTCCGCCGCTGCGCCCCAGCCACTCAGGGCGCGCCACGTGGCCTGCTCCTCCATCCCCGCGCCGCCGGCCCGCCTGGCCCGCTCCCGGCCCCTGTGGCCCATCCGCGCCGCGCCTCCCCGAGCTCGGTGCCTCCCGCGCCCGAGCGCCTCCGCGTCGCCACCCGCCCGGTCGCGCGCAGCTCCGCCTCCGCCTTGGCCGCCCGCCACCGCCGCTGGTCGCGGGCTCTGCCGCCGCCTCAGCCATCTCAGCCGCCGCTGGTCGCGGGCTCTGCCCCTGCCGCCGCGCCCCGTCGCCTCCCCGCGGCGACCCTCGCCGCCGACCGCGCTCCGGCCGCCCCCATCTCCTCTTCGGCCTTCCTCCTCTCCAGCTCCGGCGAGCCGCCGGCCGCCTCGGCTTCCGTGCGTCCGGATCCAGATCGGATCTGAGAAAAACCTAGGTTGACCCCGATTTATCCTGTAAGTCATATTATTCTGTCATATTTTATAGCCCTGTTCATCGCATCATAACTCCGCCATGGTAGATCCGTTTCATGCGCATGATATATCAAAATGTTCATCAGGATGTGCTCCTCATTTTGTTCCATTGGGCCATGTTCATTTGAGGTCATCTAGATGCCTGAATCTCTGATGCAAGAGTGCTATATGATGTTAGTTTCTGATTCTTAACGGAATGTGTGCATTTGTCATTTTTGCTACATTTATTGTGTGCATATTGATGCTACAGAGAGATCCATGCTTATTTTGAGATACATCAGTAAGGATATTTTGGGCATATGGTTATGCTCTATCCATCCATGCCCCTGTTTGCAATTATGGAGTAGTCTAGCATGTCATTTTCGTGCTCTACTTTTGCTATAAATTGTTTCCTGGCAGATTGTTTACATGTTATTCAATTTTGCCAAGGTTGTTGTAGTTGATCCTTGCATGCTATGAACTTGTTCTTGCCATGGATATCTTCATAAACATGTCTTATTGCTTATGCTATGCTTATCTTTTCATGCAATGACTGGTGGTGAGTGAATCGAGCTCGCGAAGATGCCTTCGTAATTCTGTCAATGCCATGCTCTGTTTGCTAAATCTGTTAATGAAACTTGCTATGTTTACATGGGTGCCATCATATCTTCTGGTCCTTTTTGGCTCATGGTCAGTAAGGGACTTTTGTTTTATGCTTTGAGTAGAATCATGCCATGTCTTGCTTTGCTACTATAAGTTCCTGTAGCATGTTGATTTCTTGCTCTGAACATTGCTACCTGATGCTGTTTATGCCATGTCCAAGCTGATATCTTTTGCACTTTTGCCATGCTTGTTTGAACCTGCTATTGTGTGATTTAGCCGTAGCTCAGTGTTCCTCTTTTGTCAAGCATCTCCTGTAGATCACTACCATATGATTAGTTTTTATGTTGGGGTGTTGTAGCATAGTTTCTTGTTGCATGCTAAGTAGCATCGTGCTGTTAATCGCAGATTTGTGTCATTCTTGTTTTGCTTGCCATTTGCAAACCGTGCATCCGTTTCCGGTGATCTTTATATCGATTTCAACCGAAACCATCTATTCTTTCCAGCGGCATACTTGGTTTGCCAAGTTGATGCCTTGTTGATCCTTTTTCCTCCCGGAGCACGCATACGCATTGCATATCGCATCTCACATATCATGACATGTGTTGCATCATGTGGCTTGTGCATTGCACCGTGATTTATTGTGTTTCCATTGCTTGTGTTCTTGCTTTGGGTAGAGCCGGGAGACGAGTACGTGAATGAGGAACCTGTTGAGAACGCTTACGAGGATCAAGCCTTCGACAACTCTGAGATGTTTGCACGCAAGATGACCATACCTTCGATATCACTTCTATCTTTGCTTTGCTAGTTGCTCGCTCTATCGTTCATGTTAGCTCTACCTACCATTGTTTATCATGCCTCCCATATTGCCATGTCAAGCCTCTAACCATCCTGTCCTAGCAAACCGTTGTTTGGCTATGTCACCGCTTTTGCTCAGCCCCTCTTATAGCGTTGCTAGTTGCAGGTGAAGATGAAGTTTGTTCCTGGTTGGAACATGGATATTTTGGGATATCACAATATCTCCTATTTAATTAATGCACCTTATATACTTGGTAAAGGGTGGAAGGCTCGGCCTTACGCCTGGTGACTTGTTCCAATCTTGTCGCCCTAGTTTCCGTCATACCGATGTTATGTTCCTTGATTTTGCGTTCCTTACACGGTTGGGTGAATTATGGGACCCCCTTGACAGTTCTCTTTGAATAAAACTCCTCCAGCAAGGCCCAACTTTGGTTTTACCATTTGCCACCTAAGCCTTTTTCCCTTGGGTTTTCGCGAGCCCAAGGGTCATCTTTATTTTAACCCCCCCGGGCCAGTGCTCCTTCGAGTGTTGGTCCGAACCGAGCAGCCTGCGGGGCCACCTCGGGGAAACTTGAGGCCTGGTTTTACTCGTAGCTTGACTTATCCGGTGTGCCCTGAGAATGAGATACGTGCGACTCCTATCGGGATTTGTCGGCACATCGGGCGGCTTTGCTGGTCTTGTTTTACCATTATCGAAATGTCTTGCGAACCGGGATTCCGAGACTAATCGGGTCTTCCTGGGAGAAGGTATATCCTTTGTTGACCATGAGAGCTTATGATGGGCTAAGTTGGGACACCCCTGCAGGGTATATTATCTTTCGAAAGCCGTGCCCGCGGTTATGAGGCAGATGGGAATTTGTTAATGTCCGGTTGTAGATAACTTGACACTTGACCTCTCTAAAATGCATCAACAGCGTGTGTAGCCATGATGGTCTCTTCTTGGCGGAGTCCGGGAAGTGAACACAGTTTGGGTTATGTATGTACGTAAGTAGTTTCAGGATCACTTCTTGATCGCTTCTAGCTTCTCGACCGATGCGTTGCTTCTCTTCTCGCTCTCACTTACGTATGTTAGCCACCATATATGCTTAGTGCTCGCTGCAGCTCCACCATATTACTCCATTTCCTACCTACAAGCTTAAATAGTCTTGATCTCGCGGGTGTGAGATTGCTGAGTCCTCGTGACTCACAGATTCTACCAAAACAGATGCAGGTGCCGAGGATACCAGCGCAAGCGGCGCAACCGAGCTCAAGTGGGAGTTTGATGAGGACCTTGGTCGTTACTATGTTTCATTTCCAGATGATCAGTAGCGGAGCCCAGTCGGGACGATCGGGGATCTAGCATTTGGGGTTGTCTTCTTTTTATTTGGATTTGACCGTAGCCGGTCTATGAGTGTATTTTGAATGATGTATGATCTTAATTATATTTTGTGTGAAGTTGCGATTGTAAGCCAACTCTCTTTATCCCATTCTTGTTCATTACATGGGATTGTGTGAAGATGACCCTTCTTGCGACTAGACCACCATGCGGTTATGCCTCTAAGTCGTGCTTCGACATGTGGGAGATATAGCCGCATCGTGGGCGTTACAATAGGCGCTTGCCGCAGAAGACCTGTCCGTATGTCCGACTGTATATCGGATGGTCCAGGACTTTTGTTGTTGGTCTCTCTAGGAGCCGAACACCCTGGACCTCGGGTGGCCGAAGAGTCATCTTCTGGCCTGGCGCTCCTTCGCGGGTCAGGAGAGATCCTCCAGGACGATGATACGTCTCCAACGTATCTACTTTTCCAAACACTTTTGCCCTTGTTTTGGACTCTAACTTGCATGATTTGAATGAAACTAACCCGGACTGACGCTGTTTTCAGCAGAACTGCCATGATGTTGTTTTATGTGTAGAAAACAAAAAGTTCTCGGAATGTCCTGAAAATCCACGGAGGCACTTTTTGGAAAATATAAAAAATACTGGCAAAAGAATCAAGGCCAAGGGGCCTACACCCTGTCCACGAGGGTGGGGGCGCGCCCACCCCCTGGGCGCACCACCTGTCTCGTGGCCCCCCTGAGGCTCCATCGACCTCAACTCCAACTCCATATATTCCGTTTCACGGAGAGAAAAAATCAGAGAGAAAGTTTCATCGCGTTTTACGATACGGAGCCGCCACCAAGCCCTAATCTCTCTCGAGTGGGCTGATCTGGAGTTCGTTCCGGGCTCCGGAGAGGGGGATTCGTCGCCATCGTCATCATCAACCATCCTCCATCACCAATTTCATGATGCTCACCGCCGTGTGTGAGTAATTCCACCATAGGCTTGCTGGACGGTGATGGGTTGGATGAGATTTACCATGTAATCAAGTTAGTTTTGTTAGGGTTTGATCCCTAGTATCCACTATGTTCTGAGATTGATGTTCCAATGACTTTGCTATGCTTAATGCTTGTCACTAGGGCCCGAGTGCCATGATTTCAGATCTGAACCTATTATGTTTTCATGAATATATGTGTGTTCTTGATCCTATCTTGCAAGTCCATAGTCACCTATTATGTGTTATGATCCGACAACCCTGAAGTGACAATAATCGAGATACTTCTCGGTGATGACCGTAGTTTGAGGAGTTCATGTATTCACTATGTGCTAATGCTTTGTTCCAGTTCTCTATTAAAAGGAGGCCTTAATATCCCTTTGTTTCTGTTAGGACCCCGCTGCCATGGGAGGGTAGGACAAAAGATGTCATGCAAGTTCTTTTCCATAAGCACGTATGACTATATATGGAATACATGCCTACATTACATTGACGAACTGGAGCTAGTTCTGTGTCACCCTATGTTATAGCTATTACATGAGGAATTGCATCCGACATAATTATCCATCACTGATCCATTGCCTACGAGCTTTTCACATCTTGTGTTTCGCTTATTTACTTTTCCATTGTTATTGTTACAATCACTACAAAACCCAAAAATAGTACTTTTGCTATCATTGCCTTTATTATCATACTACTTTGCTACTAAATACTTTGCTGCAGATATTAAGTTATCCAGGTGTGATTGAATTGACAACTCAACTGCTAATACTCAATAATATTCTTTGGCTCCCCTTGTGTCGAATCAATAAATTTGGGTTGAATACTTTACCCTCGAAAGCTGTTGCGATCCCCTACACTTGTGGGTTATCAAGACAAATTTCTGGCGCCATTGCCGGGGAGCATAGCTCTATTCTTTGAGTCACTTGGGATTTATATCTGTTGATCACTATGAAGAACTTGAAAGACGTGAGAACCAAGATTTTTCCCTAAACTATGAGGGGAGGTAAGGAATTTCCATCTAGCTCTGCACTAGATTCTCCTTCTTTTTTGAATAAGCTTGCGACACCTAAACCTGCTACTGCTATGAATTCTGATATGTCGCATGTTATTGATGATGCCACTTCTGCTATGCATGATACTTATGATGAAACTACTTATGTACGTGATACTACTTTGCCATTAGGTGAATTTCTTGATGAACAACTTGCTAGGGCTAGAGAGAATGAAATTATTGAAGATGCTATTATTAATGATAGTGATGATGAAAGTTCTCCCAATGATTATGAATTGCATGTTGTTCCTGAGGGTTATGTTATGGAAGAGAAAGCCGCTAGAGCTATCTTTGTTTGTGAAGATAGATATGATCTTAAGAAATTATTAGCTAAATGGAAGCAGCAGTCTCTCAATGCTAGAATGAAACCTGTCCCTGCTTTTGCTACTTCACCTATCTGTGTTACTGAAAAGGATTATGAATTCTCTGTTGAACCTAAAATAATTACTTTAGTTGAATCTGATCCTTTTTATGGCCTTGAATCTGAAAGTGTTGTGGCACATCTTACCAAGTTAAATGATATAGCCACCCTGTTTACTAATGATGAGAAGTCTCACTATTATTATATCCTTAAGCATTAAAGGGTGATGCTAAGACATAGTTTAATTCTCTTTCTCCTGGTTGTGTGAGTAGTCCCCAGGATATGATTTATTACTTCTCTGCTCAATATTTCCCTGCTCATAAGAAACAAGCTGCCTTGCAGGAAATATATAACTTTGTGCAAATCGAACAAGAGAGTCTCCCACAAGCTTGGGGAGGCTTCTCCGATTACTTAATGCTTTGCCTAGTCATCCTCTTAAGAAAAATGAAATACTTGATATCTTTTAGATGGACTAACCGATGCTTCCAAGGACTACTTGGATAGTTGTGCTGGTTGTGTTTTCAGGGAAAGAACAATCAACGAAGCTGAATTACTATTGAATAATATGTTGACTAATGAAAATAATTGGACTCTTCCTGAGCCAATTCCTGTGGCAATTCCTGAACTAATTGAGCCAACTCCTGAGCCTATTCCTAAACCCACTCCGGAAAAGAGAGGTGTTCTATTTCTCAGTCCTGAAGATATGCAAGAGGCAAAGAAATCAATGAAACAAAAAGGTATAAAAGCAAAAGATGTTAAGAATTTACCACCTATTGAAGAAATACATGGTCTTAATATACCGCCTGTTGAAGAAACACATTGTCTTGATAACCCGACACAGGTAGTAAAGGTAAATTCTCTCTATAGATATGATAAAGTTGAAATTCCCTCTACTAAATTTCATAACCCATGCTTAGATGAATTTGATGACTTTATGGCTAGACAAGAAAGTTTTAATGCTTATGTTGGTAGAGTAAAGAATAATGCTTTTGAGATAGGACGCTTGAGTGATTATATGGCTAGAGTTAAAGGTGAACTTAAACTCGTTAGCAAATATGCATCTATGGTTGCTACTCAAGCTGAGCAAGTACTTAAAGCTTAAAATGATTTGCTTGATGAATTAAATAATAAACCTGATTTTGCTGTAAGAGTGGCTACTAGAACTGGTAGAATGACTCAGGAACCTTTGTATCCTGAAGGCCACCCTAAGAGAATTGAGCAAGATTCTCAGAGAAATGATTTAGAGGCACCTAGTTCTTCTAAAAAGAAGAAAAAGAAAAACGATAGGACTTTGCATGCTTCTAGTGAACCTGTTGTAGACACACCTGAGAATCCCAATGATATTTCTATCTCTGATGCTGAAACACAATCAGGTGATGAACATGAACCTAGTGATAATGTTAATGATAATGTTCATGTTGATGCTCAACCTAGCAAAAACAATGAAGTAGAGATTGAACCTACTGTTGATCTTGATAACCCACAATCAAAGAATCAACGTTATGATAAGAGAGATTTTGTTGCTATGCAGCATGATAGAGAAAGAGAACCATGGGTTCAGAAACCCATGCCCTTTCCTCTAACCATCCAAGACAAAGGATGATGAGGATTTTGAGTTCTTTGCTAAAATGATTAGACCTATCTTCTTACATATGCGCTTAACTGATATGCTCAAATTAAATCCTTATGCTAAGTATATGAAGGATATAATTACAAAAAAAGGAAGATATCGGAAGCTGAAATTTCCACCATGCTTGCTAATTACACTTTTAAGGGTGGAATACCAAAGAAACTTGGAGATCCGGGGGTACCAACTATACCATGCTCCATTAAAATAAATTATGTTGGAACTGCTTTATGTGATCTTGGAGCCGGTGTTAGTGTTTTTCCGCTCTCTTTATATCGTAGACTTGAATTGAATAAGTTGACACCTACTGAAATGTCTTTGCAAATGGCTGATAAATCAACTGCTATACCTGTCGGTATTTGTGAGGATGTGCCTGTTGTGGTTGCAAATGTCACTATCTTAACAGACTTTGTTATTCTTGATATTCCCGAGGACGATAGTGTGTCGATTATCCTTGGTAGACCCTTTTTGAATACCGCAGGGGCTGTTATTGATTGCAACAAAGGAAATGTCACTTTTCATGTTAATGGTAATGAGCATATGGTACACTTTTCGAGGAAACAATCTCAAGTTCATAGCATCAACTCTATTGGAAAAGTTCCAACTATCATTATTGGAGGTTTGGAATTTCCTCTTCCTACTGTCAAGAAAAAGTATGATATTCTTATTATTGGGGATGTTCATTTCCCCGTTGAGGTAACTTAGTGTTATTCGAAATTTCTCCGGTTCCGTGTTATTCGGAATGATTTTGTTAATAAGACTTGATCAACCTTGTTAGTGGATTCAGTTTTATGATCATGGGATGGATGAAACTAGAAGGCACAACCTTCTTTACCGTCTTTTTACTTTCTGTTATTTAGAATAAATAAAGAAAAAATAGTATTATCCATCTGTTTTCTGAATTATTCGTGCAATAAAAAAATATCCCGAAAATAAAAGTGCTCCAAATGCCCTGCAAATTTAGTATGATTTTTTATGGAATATTTGAGTATTTTAGGCACTGAAATCACTGCAGGAGGGGCAAGCACTAGGCCACGAGAGTGGAGGGCGCGCCCACCCCCCCTGGGCGCACCCCCTATCTCGTGGGCCCCTGGTGGCCCCCCTCCACTTATGCCAGCACCCACACACTCCATCTTCTTCCCAAAAAAATCCCCATCCAGCTCAAGCACGAGTTCTAGCTCATTTTGCTGCGATTTTCGATCTCCTTGCTCAAAGCTCCATTCACAAAACTGCTTTGGGAGATTGTTGCTTGGTATGTGACTCCTCCATTGGTCCAATTAGTTTTTATTCTAGTGCTTTATTCATTGCAAATTTTTGCTGCATAGGTGACCATGTTCTTGAGCTTGCATGTTAAATTTATGAGGTCCCAAGAAATTCTAATGCATGATATAGGATCTAGGCACTTGTAGGAGTAGTTGCTATCAATCTTGTTTAGTTTTATTCACTTTTATTTTGAAGTTACTAAAATTTTAGAAATTTTTCAGAAAAAGAATTATGTCTAGGAGAATGTACCAAGGTGGTTCCTCGGTAAAGAAGGGACCCAGGATTGCTATACGTGAGCAAGATGTTGAATTACTGAGGGACGCAGATGTACGAGCTTGTGAGTGGCCATCCGATGATTTTATGGTCGAAGCAGGCTTTAAAGAGGAATTTGACGCATATGTGCGTAATGCTGATCTGGAGGACTTCTTACAAGATAAGTGTCCTCAGTACTATCAATTGACTGATTCATTTGTGCGAAGGTTTAAATATAATTGTACACGAAATTCTCCTAGTGTCCTATTTGATATCTATGATACATCTTACACCATGGACTTAGAGGATTTTACAACTGCTTGCAAACTTCCACAGTGGGGCAATATTAATGATCCCCACAAATATGAATTTAGAGACTTTCTGGCTAGTATTACTGTGGGAGAATCTAGGGACATAGCACAAGCTACCATAGGGAGCATTCATTTTCCTGCTATACATTATTTTTCTCTCTTCATTGGTAGATGCATTAACGGTAAAGAGGAAGCATGTCATATGTGTGTCCCTGATCTTTGTGTCCTCAAGAGTGCTGTGTTAGGTTATAAAGATTATAACTTGGGGGAAATAGTTGCACGTAGGTTGCATAATAATGGTGGGGCTGGAGATTTATTTGGAGGAATTTATGCGACCCGTGTGGCTAATTATCTTGGTATAGCCCCACGAGAGGGGGATATGATGTTACCTCCTGCTTATTTAGATTTGACGCTATGGTCCAACATCATTTTCATAAGAGGAATGAACAATTCCTCCAGTATCGACTAATCTATGACAGACGCAATGCTGTCCATGTTACTCTTCCTGCTCCTCCACTTTTTGATTACCAGGCAAAAGGAAGATATGTTGTTACCAGGGAGGAAGCAGCTGAACACGAGGGGACAGCGGAGACGGCTCGCCAACATGCCGCAGCTCATGAGGCATTTGTTGCTGCATCTCAGTACAACCCCAGTTACAACTATGGATATCAGCCAGGCTACCCCTGGCATTAGACAAACTTAGGCCAAAATCCTAAGCTTGGGGGAGTACGTATTTCTCACCGACTTTACATTCATGTTCACACACTATTCTAGTCGTTGGTGCTCATACTCTTTCATTGTATTATCCATGCTAGTTTAATTTTCTTTTTCTTGTTCTCTTCTTATGTGTTTGATAAACCTTAAGAAAAACCAAAAAAAATTAGTTAGTTTAATTTCCATGCTTGTAGTAGTAATTAAAATGAAAACCCAAAAAGATTTCTCGTTCTTCTTCTTACTTGTTGGGAGCTTTCCCGTGTAAATAGTTTTCTTTTCTTTTCTTTTCTTTGGGGTCGAGAGTAGAAGACCATATTGAAAATGTTTAGTGGCTCTCCTATGCATGATTATTTATTTAATTAGAGCCCATATTACTTTGTATTCTCTCTTGAGTTGAATGCTTGCAGATTCCAACTTAGTCCAATGCACGTGCACTATTATTATTATACACATCGCTCGATCGTGCAAGTGAAAGGCAATAATGATGATATATGATGGACTTATTGAGATGAGAAAAGCTGGTATGAACTCGACCTCTCTTGTTTTTGTAAATATGATGAGTTCATCGTTCCTGGTTCAGTTTATTATGAAGTAAGCATATTTGCAATGACATTTAGAGATTATAGTTGCTTGTGCCATGCTTGATTAGCTATGAGTTATAATGGTTTACCTTGCGTGCCAACATACTATTAGAATGATTATGATGTGGTATGATGGGTTGGTATCCGCCTTTGAATGAATTGAGTGACTCGACTTGGCACATGTTCACGCATGTAGTTGAAACAAATCAACATAGCCTTCATGATATTTATGTTCATGGTAGATTATATCCTACTCATGCTTGTTTTCGGTGTGAATTAATTTTAATGCATGTTTATGACTGTTGTCGCTCTCTCAGTTGGTCGCTTCCCAGTCTTTTGCTAGCCTTCACGTGTACTAAGCGGGAATACTGCTTGTGCATCCAAACTCCTTAACCCCCAAAGCTGTTCCATATGAGTCCACCATACCTTCCTATATGCGGTATTTACCTGCCGTTCCAAGTAAATTTGTATGTGCCAAACTCCAAACCTTCAAATGAAATTCTGTTTTGTATGCTCGACCAGCTCATGTTACAACTAGGGCTGCCTATATCTTCCATGCTAGGTGGGTTATTCTCAAGAGGAGTGGACTCCGCTCCTCATTCACGAGAAAGGGCCGGTAACCGGGATGCCCAGTCCCATGATCCAAAAAGATCAAAGAAAATCAAAATAACTAAACAAAACTCCCCCAGGGCAGTTGTTAGTTGGAGGCACTCATTGTTTCGAGCAAGCCATGGATTGATGCTTGTTGGTGGTGGGGGAGTATAAACTTTTACCATTCTATTTGGGAACTACCTATAATGCATGTAGTATGGAAGATACAACCATCTCATAGTTGTTGCGTTGACAGTGAAAGTATGCCGCTCAAAATGTTATTCAATCTCTATTTTAAAATCGAGCTCTGGCGCCTCTACAAATCCCCGCTTCCATCTGCGAAGGGCCTATCTATTTACTTTTATGTTGAGTCATCACCCTTCTTATTAAAAAGCACCCGCTGGAGAGCACACTGTCATTTGCATTCATTATTATTGGTTTATATCGGGTATGACTTGACTAGATCTCTTTTACCATGAATTACAATCTTTAAAGGTGCTCTGCATTTATGTTTTGCAGTCTGAGAAAGGGCTAGCGAGATACCATTTTGTTATATCATGATATGATTGTTTTGAGAAAGTGTTGTCATCCGAGTGTTATTATTATGGCTCGCTAGCTGATCATGCTATTGATATGAGTAATTGTGAGACCTAGGTGTTATTGTGAGTATGGTTAGTTAATAATATTTGCTGAAACCTGAATGCTGGCTTTGCATGTTTACAACAACAAGAGCAAACAGAGTTTGTAAAAAAATTTCTTTATCAATTTCAATTTATCAACTGAATTGCTTGAGGACAAGCAAAGGTTTAAGCTTGGGGGAGTTGATACATCTCCAACGTATCTACTTTTCCAAACACTGTTGCCCTTGTTTTGGACTCTAACTTGCATGATTTGAATGAAACTAACCCGGACTGACGCTGTTTTCAGCAGAACTGCCATGATGTTGTTTTATGTGTAGAAAACAAAAGTTCTTGGAATGTCCTGAAAATCCACGGAGGCACTTTTTGGTAAATATAAAAAATACTGGCAAAAGAATCAAGACCAGGGGGCCCACACCCTGTCCACGAGAGTGGGGGGCGTGCCCACCCCCCTGGGCGCGCCGCCCTATCTCGTGGTCCCATGAGGCTCCACTGACCTCAACTCCAACTTCATATATTCCGTTTCGCGGAGAAAAAATCAGAGAGAAAGTTTCATCGCGTTTTATGATATGGAGCCGCCGCCAAGCCCTAATCTCTCTCGGGAGGGCTGATCTGGAGTCCGTTCAGGGCTCCGGAGAGGGGGATTCATCGCCGTCATCATCATCAACCATCCTCCATCACCAATTTCATGATGCTCAACGCCGTGCATGAGTAATTCCATCGCAGGCTTGCTGGACAGTGATGGGTTGGATGAGATTTACCATGTAATCAAGTTAGTTTTGTTAGGGTTTGATCCCTAGTATCCACTATGTTCTGAGATTGATGTTGCTATGACTTTGCTATGCTTAATGCTTGTCACTAGGGCCCGAGTGCCATGATTTCAGATCTGAACCTATTATGTTTTCATGAATATATGTGTGTTCTTGATCCTATCTTGCAAGTCTATAGTCACCTATTATGTGTTATGATCCGACAACCCCGAAGTGACAATAATCGGGATACTTCTTGGTGATGACCGTAGTTTGAGGAGTTCATGTATTCACTATGTGTTAATGCTTTGTTCTGGTTCTCTATTAAAAGGATGCCTTAATATCCCTTAGTTTCCATTAGGACCCCGCTGCCACGGGAGGGTAGTACAAAAGATGTCATGAAAGTTCTTTTCTATAAGCACGTATGATATATATGGAATACATGCCTACATTACATTGATGAACTGGAGCTAGTTTTGTGTCACCCTATGTTATAGAAATTACATGAGGAATCGCATCCGACATAATTATCCATCACTGATCCTCCGTTGCTATTGTTACAATCACTACAAAACCCAAAAATATTACTTTTGCTATCGTTACCTTTATTATCATACTACTTTGCTACTAAATACTTTGCTGCAGATATTAAGTTATCCAGGTGTGGATGAATTGACAACTCAACTACTATTACTCAATAATATTCTTTGGCTCCCCTTGTGTCGAATCAATAAATTTGGGTTGAATACTTTACCCTCGAAAGTTGTTGCGATCCCCTACACTTGTGGGTTATCAGACGATACCTCGGGGTCGTCCGCCTTATGGGGCGGGGAAGTATGAGGCGGCATTTCACTCTCCATCATCTCTGGAAAAAGATCCCCCGAGGACAAAGATTGTTGAGGGAGGCTATAGGCCGAACTACAAAACATACGTTTCAAAATATTACCCTCACAAATAGGAAAAGAATAGGGTATGCTTATTAAACACCTTTGTTCACTTACGATTCAGCTAAAGACAGGCCCTCTTGTGGGCACTGTGCGGCAATATCGCCTCCAGAATTCGGGCCCCATGATAGGGATTTCTTCCCTCTCTTGGAAGCCTCTGCCTTCAGGTCTTCTGGAGCAGCTCTTTTCTTCTCGTGGGGGGAGGGAAGGTTAGATTCTCCTCCACGTTCACCCTCCAACACGGGAGTTTTGATTTCTCCGGATACGGTGCGTGACACACCTCGGGTATGAAGGCCACTTTGGGCCTCTCCACTCCTCTCCATTTCTTCCCTCAACGGCACTTGATAGGGTGCCGGAGCCAGCATCATGGTTAGCACTGGTTCCGCTGAGTTTTCAGGAAGAGGGGTCAAACACTTGATCCTCTCCGCCTTCTTTACCCAGCCCTGGCAGAGTATGGTTTCCTCAGTTTTGTTATGAGAAAGTCTGATACCAAGCCTATGGCACCCCCGGCTCAGAGAAACCGGAACGCCTTGTTTTCCAGCCCGGAGATCGAGGAGAAGTCTCTGGAATATGACACTGCTTGACATACAAAAAACCAGCTCTTATTACAAGAATAATAATACAAAGGTCTGAAGTTACAAACAATCACATCAGCATAGCGAATTTACGCCTGTGATACTACACTTGCTCTATGCTAGCAGCGGATGAACTCGTAGCAGCGGAACAACGATGAAGGTGGTGAACTCCACTCCATAGGGACTCTGGTTGGGACACGATTTAGCTCGCACGAACGGAAACCAAGAAAAGCAATCAAGCAATCACAGCATCACCTGTAATCTGGCATGACACGCCAGGTCAGTACATTGAATGTACTTGCAAGCTCACAACAACCAAAAACATCAAGGCAAGACAACAACATATCATTAAGCAGGTTAATTAAATTAACAGCTACCATGATACAACAACAACTCCTAAGCATGATATGAAACTACTACAATACTAATAAATCACCATCTCTGAAACCGTGATCCTTACGGTGATCACAACCATGACCAATATTTGTCCGCAAACCGTGATCCTTACGGCGATCACAACGACGACCAATAATTGGCCCGTGATCCTTACGGCGATCACAACCACGACCAATATTTGGCCTGTGATCCTGACGGCAATCACAACCACGACCAATAATTGGCCCGTGATCCTTGCGGCGATCACAACCACGACCAATAATTGGCCCGTGATCCTTACGACGATCACAACCACGACCAAT